>NC_090734.1:113567694-113682694 GCF_036898095.1 Palaemon carinicauda | reverse complement strand
GGAGTGCCAACCTGACCCACTGACCTGGACGTGGAGGCCAACAGGCCTCAGTATAATAAGACCTACCAGAGAGCGGAAGCGAGGGTAAATATTCAAAATAATTCACGTTAGTGTCTAGGAACTCACCTTTAGAAAATCTTCTTTCGACGTGTAGTCGTGAAGAATGAGTGATTCCTGGGAACAGACGGTACCCCCCGAAGAGGCAAGTAAGCAACTGGGTAGGAGGTAGGAGAACCGCACTTGTGCCTACCGGTCGCTAGTCTTGAGTGTGCCTGGGGAATACCGTTATACCACTTGGAGGGCGGAGATGACTGTTCCAATGGAGTACCCGTCCAAGGATTTCCTTGAGTAATCCTTGAGGTAGTGGGCAGTAAAGGTTGACTGGCTCAACCAAGTACCTGCTCGCAGGATTTGTCCTACTGCCATGAGGTCTGGGAGTGCCTGGCACTGCTATGCCAGCTTCCTTGTAGGATCTGGCGATCACCTGCCTCAACCAGAAGGAGATGGTGTTTTTGGAAACTTGTTTCTTATTAATACCCGTGGAAACGAAAAGGCTCTTGACCTCCGGTCGGAGATGCGCTGTCCTTTCCAGGTATTTTCTAATTGTTCGCACTGGGCACAATTTTAAGTCTTCTGCATTACCTGTCTTAGGGATGGCAGGAATCGAGAAACCTTCGAACCTTGGTCCCAGACTGCTGGGTTCTGAGTTTTGGCCACAAAAGAAGGTACGAACTTGAAGGATACTTCTTTCCACCCCTTTGAGTGAGAGACGTCGTATGACAAACCATGAATCTCTCCCACCCTCTTGGCTGACGCCAAGGCCAGCAAGAAGACGGCCTTGAGGGAAAGGTCTTTGTCCATGATATCTTTCAAGGGCTCAAAGGGAGGACGACACAGCATCTTCAGAACCAAGGCTAAGTCCCACTGGGGCACTCTTCTCGCCTGAGGAGGGCAAGACTGCTCGAAGCTTTTGATAAGCATCGCTATGTGTCTCGAGGTCCCCAGGTCGATGCCCTTCAGGAGGAAGACTTGGCCTAAGGCAGCCCGCACTCCTTTTATGGCTGGGATAGACATCCCTACTTTGTCTCTGAGGAACACCAGAAACTCTGCTATATCTGGGACCGAGGCCTTAAGAGGTCTAATGTGTCTCTCAGCGCACCACTTTGTGAAGGAGGCCCATTTTACCTGGTATATTGTCACTGACGACTTCCTCAGGTATAGCGACATTCTCTTAGCTGTGGAGTGAGAATAACCTTCCTTCTTCAGGAGCCGCTGGATAGTCTCCAGGCGTGAAGGCCAAGGGAGAGTGGGTTGTCGTGGAACTTGAGGAAGTGAGGCTGTTGCAGAAGGTCTGACCTGGCGGGTAGAGGCCACGGCGGGTGACTCGTTAGGTCTTTTAGGTCTGCGACCCACTCCCTCTCCGGCCACCAGGGCGCTACCAAAGTCATCTTTAGGTTTCGGGCGGTCCTTACTCTGTTGAGCACTTGCCTTATCAACGTGAAGGGGGGAAAAGCGTAAACATCCAGGTTGTCCCACTTGTGTTGAAAAGCGTCTTCCAGGGCTGCTTTCGGGTCTGGCACCGGGGAGCAGTAGACTGGGAGTTGGGCATTGAGTCTCGTTGCAAAGAGGTCCATCACCGGGGAACCCCAATGCTGAATGATGAGCCTGGCTACTTCCGGGAGGAGGGACCACTCTGTCCCTACTATCTGGCCCATTCTGCTGAGGCCGTCGGCCAGAACGTTTCTCTTCCCGGGAATGAACCTTGCTAATAAGACTACTTGATTTTCTTCTGCCCAATTCAGAATCTCTATGGTGAGATCGCACAACTCCCTCGATTTTAAGCCCCCCTGCTTCTTTATGTACGCTACTACCGTGGCGTTGTCGCACATCAACGCCACGGTGTTTCCTTTTAGCAGACTTGCGAAGTGTAAGCATGCCTTCTGGACTGCTTTCAACTCCAGGACATTGATGTGGAGTTGCTTTTCCCCTTCCAACCAGGTGCCTCGTGCCGTCCCGTCGAGGAGGTGTCTGTGAACAGGAGCAATTCTGGAGGGCTGGTCCCGAAGGGCATCCCCTTGAGGGAGTTCGACTGGCAGTACCACCATTCCAGGGAGGGTCTTGTGTCTGGAAGGACCCGAACTAGCACTTGTTGTGAGTGTGTCTGGCACCAGAGGCTCTTGAGATTCCATTGGATGGATCTGAGCTTTATCCTCCCCTGTGGGACTAGTTTCTCCAACGAGACCAGGTGGCCTATCATCCTCTGCCAGTCTTTCGCTCTCCTTGGCTGTTCCGATAGGAAGGGCTTGATGATGTGCCTGAGGTTCTTGATCCTGTCCTCCGAAGGGAAAACTTTCCCTTGCATGGTGTCCAATGTCATCCCCAAGTAGTTCATTCTGTTGGACGGGGATAGATTGGACTTCTTTGGGTTGATGACGATACCCAGATCTCTGCAAAACTGAAGGAGACTTCTCCCTTGTTCCTCCAAGAGGACCTTTGAGGCGGAAAGGAGCAACCAGTCGTCCAGGTATCTGATAAGGCGGATGCCCCGTTCATGAGCCCACACTGATACAGTCGCGAAGACTCTCGTGAATACCTGGGGCGCTGTTGACAGACCGAAGCAAAGAGTCCTGAATTGCAGGATCTGGGAACCCCATTTCACCCGGAGGAACTTCCGACTCGATGGGTGGATCGGAATTTGGAAGTACAGTGGAACCTCTACATCCGATCGTATCTACATCCGAATTTTCCAACATCCGAAGTAAAATTCGAGCAAATTTTTGACTCTACACCCGAATTTTATTTCGACACACGAAGTAGCAATTTTCGTCGTACCGGTTGTATCCGAATTTTTCGACACGCGAAGTACAATTCGAACACGTTCCGACTCTACACCCGAATGTTTTTTTCGACACCCGAAGTAAACAATACTCGTACGCGTAGTCGGTGCTCATAGCGCCTGAAGTGTTTTTTATTTCCGCCGATAGAAGGCAGCACATCGACCTCGGAGGGACGCTCAATTAGCGCGGCTTGGGTCAGTCCTCTGTTCTCGTCGGCTTCGTGCGGTTGTGCTCTTTGCGTTGTGATATTAACTGTGAATTAATCGTGATTTTTTACGTGCATCCATTAACGATAATTTACGTAAATCATGGGTCCAAAAAGGCTTAGTTTTGCCAGTGGTAGTGGTAGTGGTGAGAAAAGGAAGAAGGAAATGCTTTCTATAGAAATTAAGCAGGAAATTATTGAAAAACATGAGCGTGGCATCCGCGTGAGTGAACTTGCTAAACAGTATGGCCGTAATATGTCGACGATCTCGACAATCCTTAAACAGAAGGAAGCTATTAAAGCAGTGAAACCTTCTAAGGGGATCACTATAATTTCCAAACGCCGTACCCCTATCATAGAAGAGATGGAACGACTTCTACTAGTGTGGATTAAGGATAGAGAGATCGTTGGCGACACCATCACCGAAACCGTTATCTGCGAGAAGGCGCACGCCATCTTTACGGACTTGAAGGAGGAGAGCTCTGTGGGTGATGCTGGGGAGAGTTCAACCGAGCCTTCCTTAGATGATTTCAAGGCATCTCGTGGCTGGTTCGAGAAATTTAAGAAACGGTCCGGGATTCAGTCAGTTGTTCGCCACGGAGAGGCTGCTAGTGCGGACACAAAGGCTGCTAGTGCGGACACAAAGGCTGCAACTGACTTTGTTAAGAAATTCGAAAATATCGTAAAGGAAGAAGGCTACGTAGAGCAGCAGGTGTTCAATTGTGATGAATTTAGGCTGTTTTGGAAGAAGATGCCGAGTCGAACCTACATCACTGCTGAAGAGAAGAAATTGCCTGGGCATAAGCCAATGAAGGATCGGTTGACTCTTGCTCTATGTGCCAACGCTAGCGGGGACTTTAAAGTTAAGCCCTTGCTTGTTTACCATTCAGAGAACCCTAGGGCCTTTAAAGCACACAACGTCGATAAGGATCAGCTTCATGTTTTCTGGCGATCCAACTCGAAGGCCTGGGTCACTAGGCAATTCTTTGTGCAATGGGTAAACCAAGTTTTCGGTCCTTCTGTGAAGAAGTATCTTCATGAGCAGAAATTGCCTTTAAAGTGCCTGCTATGCCTTGACAATGCACCCGCTCACCCCCCCGGACTTGAAGATGATATCTTCGATGAATTCAAGTTCATAAAGGTGCTGTATCTTCCACCAAATACCACCTCTATCCTCCAGCCCATGGACCAGCAAGTCATCGCTAATTTTAAGAAGCTGTACACCAAGCACTTATTCAAGCAGTGCTTTAATGTCACGCAAAGCACCAACTTAACTTTGCGTGAATTTTGGAGGGGCCACTTCAATATCGTGCACTGCTTAAAGATCATTGATCAGGCTTGGGTGGGATTAACTCGACGGACCCTCAATTCTGCCTGGAAGAAGCTGTGGCCTGATGCAGTTTCTCCCCGAGATTTCGAGGGTTTTGACCCCGAACCTGATCCCATGGTCGGTGCAGCGGAAGCCGTAGAGGAAATCGTCTCCCTTGGCAAGTCCATGGGTCTGGAGGTCGACGCAGATGACGTTACGGAACTCGTCGCCGAACATCACGACGAACTGACGACGGATGAGCTCAAGGAACTCCATGCTATGTCGGAGCACGAGTGATGACGAGGAAGAGAGCGAGGAGGTAGAACATGTGTTAGGTTCAGCGCAAATAAAAGAGGTGTTAGGAAAATATCAAGACGTGGTCGACTTCATCGACAAATACCATCCAAAGAAATTGCAGGTTTGTCGTGTAGTTTCTCAATTCGATGATGTTTGCCTAACGCACTTTCGAAACATTCTGAAAAGCCGTACGAAGCAATTATCTATCAATGCTTTCTTTAAAAAAAACTGCGAAGCGAACTCGCGATGAAGAGGATGTAAGTGAACCGAAGAAAACGGCAAAGAGTGAAGAGGAAGAAAGTGAAACACAGAAAACGGAAAAGAGTGAAGCAAAAGAAATTCAGTCAATTTTAAATGTAAGTGATAGTGATTAAAATTACGTAATCATCAAAAAGAAAAAAAGAAAATGTAAAAAAAAATATAAAATATAAAAATAAAAAAAAAATAAGCTAAGTTATGTTAAAGTTCACTTAGTGTAAGTTAGAATAAGTTACGGTAGTGTTACGTTTATCGTAGTTAACCTCTCTACCTCCTCGCCGTCCGTCCGTCTCCTCTCTCCTCTCTGCGTAGCGAAGACGAACAACACCTGCGCAGGAGTTTCTAAGGTAAAGTGACGCTAAAAACCCGTTTCTTATCTATCATTTTTTGCTAATTCTTCTTATTTACATGTCTATTCTTCTTATTTACATGTCTATTATCTAATTTAGTGTTCATTATTCTCATGGGAAAATTATGTGTAGTAGTTTATTAAGAAGTTATCATAGGTTTTTGGGCTCAACCACGGATTAATCCTATTTCAATGTATTCTTATGGGAAAATTCGTTTCGACATCCGATCAATTTCTACATCCGAAGTTGGTTCTGGAACGGATTAAATTCGTATGTAGAGGTTCCACTGTATGCGTCCTTGAGGTCGACGGTCATCATAAAATCTTTCTCCCTCAAGGACAGCAGAACTGACTTTGGAGTGTCCATCTTGAAGTCCGTCTTCTTGACGAACTTGTTGAGAGCCGACAGATCTATAACTGGCCTCCACCCCCCCCCCGTCGCTTTCTCTACCAGGAACAGGCGACTGTAGAAACCAGGTCCTGGGAGAGGAACTTCTTCCATGGCGCCCTTCTCCAACATGGAGGACACCTCCTCTTGAAGGGCGGTCCTCTTTACTGGATCTTTGGGTGCTAGCCATTCCGTCCGGTTGGCCGGAATAAGAGGGGGTGGATTCGCCAGGAATGGGAGTCTGTAGCCCTCCTTTAGGACGGACACTGTCCAAGGTTCTGCTCCTTGGGCCTTCCATGCTTGCCAATGTAGTCTGAGGCATCCCCCAACCCGAGGCGTGGATAGGGGGCCTCCCACTCTACCTTCTTCTAGAGGAACGGCCTGATCTGCCTCTCCTAGAGGCGGAGTAACCCGACCTGAAGGAGCCTGAGGGTGCTGAAGTACCTATGCGGGAGGGTTGAGGAGTTGAGGACCAGGAGGAAGAGGGGGCTTCTCTCCTCGTAGTGCTGGAAGAGGCTTGGGGCGTCGCGGCGCTGTCCGAGACAGACCTCTTGTATGGAGGTCTCCTTGACGCTGCCGGTTTGGTGACGTTGTTCTCCTTCCTCTTTGAGACTTTTTCCATCAAGGCCTCTAACTCTTTCACTGGAAAAAGAGACTCTCCCCACAGGGGGAGGCTGCGAATTGCTCGCGCCTCCCTGTCCGGTACTTTCCGGGACACTTTGGCGAGAACCGTGTCTCTCTTACGGAGGACCCAGTTGGCTCTAAGGGCGAGAGACTGGTACGAGAGGAATTTTAGGGTTTTACCCCCGGAGGTAAGGAGGTCCCTCATCAGGCTTTGCTGGTCAGGGTCTTCGGGGTCGTAGGAGGCTTGCACACCCACCAACGTGGAAGCCCACCAGTCTAGCCAAGAGGAGACGTTAATTAGGTCTCGCAACATCTCCTCCATCATGAAGGCCTCTGCAGGTGAGAAACAGACTGGGGCCGAAGAAGCTCTGTCGTCAGAAACTCCTTGGCTCAGGATGTCTACGGCCGTGGCCACTTTACAAGGTCCTGGGCGACGTCCCTCGGGCAAATTGACCTTCCCTTGGTTCTTGAGGCCCTGGAGTAATTTAGAGGCACTTTGGGACTTGGGAGCCTCGGCATTGCCGGCTACCACATTGTCAATAAACTCTTGCCCCAGAACTAGGTCTCGGGCCAGAGGGAGTGCCAGGGAGGACTTAGGCTGGGAGGGAGTCTGCATAATCCTCAGGAGACTCGACCTCCAGGAATCCCCACCTGTCGCTGTAGGTTCTGCTATTCCATGGTGCCTCCTTATCAGGCTGACCACTCTCCTATAGGCGGAGTCTTCCATCGGGGAGCCCTCTCCTTTGTCAGCCGAGGCCTCGGCCTGGGGCGGAGAAGCCGGGTTACCAGGCACGCCGACCGGACGTCTGACCCTGGGGGCCAGGGGCGCTGTCCTGCCAAGGTACTGGACCTCATCTGCCGGTAAGACCGGACCAGGGGCTCGGGATCGTGTAGGTATCGCTGGAACAGCGGGGACTCTCGTTCGCCCGAAGGCTCTGGGTGCTGAGGGTGCGGTTCCCGGGGGCTGACCCGACAGCGGGAACCGTTCCTTCCGACCTGAAGGCCGCACCAGCTGGGCTGGTTCGGCCTGGCTGCCTGTAAAGAAGCGCGTTTCCCCCCGCTGGGCGGGGTGAACTGGAGGCCTCGAGGACTTATGCCTAACAGAGAGGTCTTTCCTGCGAACCAGGTTGCGAGGGTCAAGGCCGTGCTTGGAGGGCGGCCGCCTTGGGGACTGCTCGTTGGACCGGTGGTCCGGGGACCGAAGCGCCTTCGATTCTCGCGACGAAACGTAGACCCAGGCTCCCCCGGGAGATACACTCCTCCTATACTTACGGCTCGGGGAGTGGGATTGTTTCTTGCTGTAGCTAGAGCGCGACCTTGACCTGGAACGTTCAGTCCTGGACCGCTCCCTCCGACGGCGGTGTTTCACCTTGACCTCTTCCTCTGACGAGGAATAGATGTCCGAAAAACCAGATGACACTGCGTCCACCACGTGTCGGCTGGAAGCGGGGACTGTGGGGGACTTCTTCAAACGTTGAATGCCAGAGGTCGAGGGCTGGAGGAAGTCATCGGGGACTTCCGTGGGAAGGGTCGGGAACGAATCCAATCGTTCCATGTCCGAGAGCCAGGGGTCCAGGTCCACGTCCATCCTCAGGGGAGACCTACCCGGCGTCTTCGGGAGCCTCCAACCGTAGACATCATGACTTGCAGGTTGGATTTTACTCCGGCTATCTCCCCCTAAAGAGGAGCCGGAAGCACAAGCCCACGAGGGCGGCGGTGACACTGAAACTGCGTTATTACCCCACACGGGGTCATCGGAGGAAGCGTGCCCCCCGAACACGAGGGCCGACTCTCCGGACGCACTACTAGGACCTTCACTAGCCCTAGAGGGGCCTACCACTGGCTCTGCACTAACACTGGGCTCCTGGGATAGGACGCCTTGTTCATCCCCTACGCTAGACTTACCTCGTCCCCTACTTTGTGTAGGTGACGGCGAAACCGAGACTCCGTCGGAACGCTCACTGGGCGACGGAATCGGCAAGGAAACACTAACTTTCCTGGGGGAACGTTTCGCTGATTTCCTTTTCTTAGTACCATAACGTACCCACTGAATATCGCTCCAGTCCACGCACTCGGGGCACGTGTCTGCTGACGAGCACACTTTACCTCTACAGGAGGAACAAAGGGAGTGAGGATCTACTTCGGGCTTGGAGAGGAACGCTCCACACGATTTCCCGGCTCTAGGCCCAGGACAACAGCGAACTAGCTCCATAACGCACACAACGCACGACACAAGCACTTAAGGAAATGAATGAATGAATGAATGAAACACTGGGTAAGCACACGTTTGAAAAGTGAACGCACAGGAACACTTGGGAAAGCACACTATAAAAACGCAAGTTGCCACGCTGGGAACACGTGGGTCGCAGGACGCACACAAAGGATCGGTAGAGATAAAGATACTAGGGAGAGAGATGTTCACCTCTCTCGACCAGAGAACTTAATGACGAGCGTGACCTGGCCAAGGGGCGACCTACCGTTAATCCTACCCTCGGGGCACATTCCTGGATGCCGGGGGTAAAAGCTACTGAGAGCGCGGAACAGGGGGGTATATATTCAAATCTTGTCGTATAGATGAGATAACCAGTGATCTCCTAGAGAAAGTAGTTCGAAGGTAAGTATTCGTGTTGGAACAAATATATATATAAAAAGTAAGTTAAAAGATAAAAATTAATGGCAGTTCAGAATAGGCAAGGAAGAAGAGCGGACGCAACCGCTCTCCAGCCGAACCAAAAGTAAAGTGAACTAAATCACAGGTGTGTGAGCGGGAGTGGTAGCAAGCTACCCACCTTGGTATTTTTGTAGTGAATTACATGGCAATGTAACCTAGGAAAAAAACTACTGTTTCTTATTGAAAAAATTACGATCTCTTCAAAAATGACACTCGTTTCCGTCGCAAATGAATAGTTTCAGAAATATATATGCATCTATATCCTACGATAATGAGGGACCCCCAGTGGGAACTCGGGGTTTTGGGTGGGGAAAACATACTGGGGAAACGAAATATAATTGTTTTCCTAAAGTAAATAACGTGAATTAAGCGAATTGGATGTTCATTTCAATCGGAAACAAACAGATCAACCAATTTGGATAAATTTGAGATGCACGGTGTCACTTCTCTTACGAACGAACGATAACATTAGCAACGTTACCAATAATACACAGTGTTACCAACGTTGACGTATGGTACACAGAGTTACCAACGGCACGTTGACATTACTAAAGATAGTAATGATAGATATTTCCATATATTAAATAATTTCTCCATATAAGTTTTACTCAATATATAAAAAGTACAAAAAGGGCACAGAACCTAACAAACCCACCTAACCTAGCCTAGTAGTATGATAGGTCACAAAATAACATTTGATCTACATCGGACGTTGGCAGCACTGGTTACTGTATTTTTTCATGACACAATCTTTGTAACGGCGCCTCCAAAGTTTATCCAGATATACTGTTTTGTATTTTCCTCAGGTTATTATAATTTAAAGAAGGTAATGTATAGAGAAGAAAAGGCTTGTTTTACGTTTATATATCGATTCCCCAGTATGTTTTCCCCACCCAAAACCCCGAGTTCCCACTGGGGGTCCCCCATTATTGGAGGATATAGATGTATATATATTTCTGAAACTATTAATTTGCGACGGGAACGAGTGTCATTTTCGAAGAGAGCGTAATTTTTTCTATTAGAAACAGTAGTTTTTTTCCTAGGTTACATTGCCATGTAATTCACTACAATGAAACCCCCACCTTACCCCCCACTAACTAGCAGTGTGGGTAGTTAATCCTCGCTAAATTTTAATGGCTCATCATTTCAGCTCCGTCGAAAGTATAACCCCAAATAAATAGCGTGGTTTGTATTCCAGTTATGGAACAAATAAACTTACCCACCTAATCTAACCTACTAGCCATGTCCTTGCCTACATACCTAACAAGACTGAGACCACCCTTAGACTACTGTATTCTTAGCAATATGGTCAAAAGTAAGATATTTACAGGGCATGGCCAGCATCATACATACACCCCATAAAACCAAAACTACGTCCACCCACTCTTTTCTATGTTGGCAGAAACAAAATTTTTTAAATACCTGTTACTATTAGGCAACAAGTTATGATTATGGGGTTCGAACTTGTGATCTATTAAATATATATTGAATTATGTTCGTTAAAATAGTTTTTTACAATATTGTGGTTCAGTACATTAACGAAATCTGGCAAAGTTGTACCAAGGCTTCAATCTAACACTGATAATTGTAGCAAAATACCGTACTAACTTCTACACAATCTACAAGATTACAGTAAAGCAACTTACCCCAATTTTCTGAAGATCTCCTTTAAACCTCTTTTGATCAAATTTTATCCCTCTCGTTAACTTCCGAAATATGTCATAAGAATTCATTGCATTTGCTTATTAACAACTTATTAACAACGTTAATTTAGACATAAGTCCTTCCGCAAACACATGGCCAATGGAGACATCCAGCAAATCTTATGTGTCGTTTACAGGAAGCGTTCCACACAAGAAAAATTTAATAATTATTCTATATAATTTATGTATGCCATTTATTTAAGTAAATATATATTTCTAAGACATTTTAGGAAATAAATAAAATTGATTTGGAGGATATTTGGAAATTTCAGGATTAAATATTTGTTTATAATGATTGTCTACATATAACGAATCCATATGTCTTTACTTTGGAAAATATATATATATATATATATATATATATATATATATATATATATATATATATATATATATATATATATATATATATATATATATATATATATATATATATATATATATATATATATATATATATATATATATATATATACATACATATATATATATATATATATATATATATATATATATAACATCATGCAAATATAATTCGTATAAAAATGTAAGCAATTTGTGAAACAGAAATCTGGGAAAAAGAAGTCTATGTTACCGTAACTAATGTACTAATCATAACGCCTGGTTCCTTTGGTCGGGTTTCTATCATTTAGTAGAAAGGTGCAAAGCTTCTAAACTTATACTTATTACTGTAACTGAACTTTCTTACCTGCATGTACCATAAACAACATTCTAATGAAAATCTTAATTCTTAACTTTATCTTTTTCTGGAACAATACCTTGTTATCGGTTTTGGCAATCTATTGTGGTAAAATTGTTATCTTTATTTTTTTCTTTCAGATGCATTTGCCCTAAATATGTATATAACCAACTCCCTGGTAGTATTTTGCAAGTGTACTGTATACCTACACTTATATCTTGTTTATTTAACTGTCCTAATTTTGGGAATGAAAATAAATATTGTATTATCTTCTTTCTATAGGTAACACATCATATGTGTATTTTACCGTGAAATTGGATTTTACTTTCAGCATATTACTATATTTTTTTTGGTCTAGGACTGATTAGCAATACACCGGGAGTTAATAAACTTTAAAGATAATGCTTTCGGATTTTGGTTCGCCGAATCCAAGTTTTATACTTGTCATATCTTAACCGTACTTGCTACGGCCTGTTTGTATATACCAATGAATGTAGATTTTTCCAGCATATGTTATGGCATTTCATGTATTTGATATTCCATACATTGTACGTAAACTTTTGTAAGAAACACAAATGCCCGGTCAGACTTGACCTTTGCGAGACGGAGGTCTTGCTTGCTTCTTGTTAGATTGCCCAGTCTTGTGCTATTCATTCATTCATTCATGCATTAAAGATTGTCTCACCTTATGCAAGACACGGGCTCTATCGTTGGCAGCCTGTAAGCGAGTTTAATGAAATTTGTCTTGATTAACTTTGAAAGAGAGAACCTTGTGCTAGACGAGGTCGTTCGCCCTGAACCGGGTACTTCCTTTCCGTCCGCACTCCTGTATATAAACAGGATGTCCCGAATAATAAACATCCCTCATTCAAAGTAAATTAAAGTAAAACACAGCAACATTCGCTTATAGGCTGCCAACGCAAGAACCCGTGTCTTGCAAAAGGCAAGACACTTTGACACATACACAATGAGGATAATAAACAAGTCAGTTCTTAGTTGTTCCTCATTACGTGCCCTCACAAAGCCACGGATTTAACTCGTGTCATTTCCTTAGAAGAAATTATTAAGAAAAAAGACAGGGATGAAAATTTGCGATTCATAGAACTTCGGTAATCTTAAAGCAGCAAAGTTCTATGAATCTTAATTTTCATCCCTGTCTTTTTTTTTCAATAATTTCTTTTATATTTTCAATATTTCTTTTCTTATTTTTTCAGTATCCTTTTCTCCTAATTTCTTATTTCTTCTATTTCTATTTCACATTTATAAAAAATTTCATCAATACTTCAATACTACTACTCCAGCAATTTCCGCAGGGGTTCTTTAAATGACCCCCAATTATTTCTCTGGCTTGTTTCTTTTCGTCAAAGTTTATGGTGTTATGAAAGAGCATTATTCTTTTATATTCTATTCTGCTAGACACTGGTCATATTCCTGTTTCTGCAAGGATGACCCTATATTAAGTATTTGATGGTTGCTCAAACATATTTCTTATAATATTTTCACATACCTCCACCACGTTATAAACACTGCTTTTCATCCGATCAGCGAAGTTAATCATCGTCGGGTTTTGCCTGGTCAGCGCTTGTATGGGACTAAAACACAATAGTAGAAATAAAGGAAACAATAGACGTGTCAAAGGTAAAACCAAAACGGCAGTAGAAGATATTAGGGGAAAAGTTGAAGAAATGTGGGGAAAAGGAAAAACACTCTGGTGATATACAACATTTTTGAATGCACATAACAGCAGATGATAAACGTTTAGTTGAGGAGATAGTGGAAGACCAAATAAGGGAACCAAATGAGGAATGCTGGAGAAAAAGTCTTATAGAAATATAAAGAAAAAGGGATATGAAAATTGAAGAAGTAAGAAAGTATAAAAAGCAAGAACTCAAAAAATAAATAAGAAGTAAAATGGAAAATGAAATTAAAGAAAAAAATTGAAGAAATGTAAGCTGAAATTATCAAACTGAGTTTTACGAATAGGAATAGTATTGGCAGGAGAGATTACATAGGAGAACTTAACACTACGGAAGCAGTAATAGTTATGTGAACAAGATTGAATATGATAGATTTGAAAGAAAGTTATAGAAACAAGAGTGAAAACGATAGTCTTTGTGTGCTGTGTAGTGAGGCAGATGATACAACTGAGCAAATGTTTAGCTGTAAGGCCCTAAGAAAATTTAGATACAAGGGCATAGAATTAAAGAAGTTAGAAACACCAACTAAAGAAGTTGCCCGATATATCGGACAGGCTCTGAAAGTTAGAAGTAAGTATGCAAGCTGTCCTTTCTGTGTAAAGAGGTAACCAATGACAAAGAATTTCCTGCAGATTGCAGATGCGCTTTTAGTCGTGTGGCCACAATCATAGTGTTGTGGAGAGAACAAAAAGAACCTGGAAACTTGAGCTCGGGAAAAATAAGAGATAAGATATGAAAGATCGGAAAATCTTCAATAAAGGATAATAGGAAATGTATATGAACAGCCAGAAATTACCCCATGTTAGGGCCTTCTTGCAGAAATAGGAATATGGCCAGTGTCTTGCAGAAGAGAGTATGAAAAAACTAATGCTCTTCAATAACATCATAAACTTTGATGAAAAGAGACTAGTCAGAGAGATAATTGAGGATCAGTTGAAGAACCCCTATGAAAAGTGCTGGAGTGGCAGCAATGAAGAAATTTGTTGTAAATATGAATTGGAAATATAAGAAATAAGAATAGGTGTGGGTAGGGAAAGGACCTGAAAAAAAATGAAATTAGGAAAAAAGTTATGGAAAAGATAAGTGAAAGGTATGAAAAGAAAAAAAACTGAGATTCATAGGAGATGGCCCACAGCCTTATAACAGAGAAATGGATATGGATAAGGCAATCATTGTAATGAAGGCAAGGTTAAATATGCTCAAGCTAAAAGCAAATTTCAGGGGAAAATACAGATGATGTAGATGACTCATGCAAAGAAGAAGATAATACAAAACATTTATTTTCATGCCCAAAATTAGGACAGGTAATGGAACACATGTTGCAAATAAAATCCTAGCAGGGATCTGGTTGTAAACATAAGTAGGGCAATGCCAGAATGCCGACCTCAATTCTGTTGATTTCACTGAGAAAGTTGATAATCTAGCGATGAATATGGAATCATTTAAGATAGTACTTCAAACACCGATGAACCCAAAACCAGAGAAAAGGACATACTAATAAAGTTAAGGGGAAAAAATCTACTGGTGATTAAATCGACTAAAGCATCAACTAAAATTATTGACAGAAAAAAAGGAGGTTGAACATGCACTTAAAGACATTCCAGTTCTGAATACGAGGTCAACTTCAAATAGAAATGTTGTAAACTGCTGCCGAAAAGATCAGAGAGGAAGCAGCAAACAAGATTCAAACCATGGTTGCCGACACTGAGACGAGGAAAATTGGAAAACTAAATCCTAAAATAATGATATGCAATGTATACAATGATGAAGATGAAGTTATAAATGTTTTGATTCAAAGAAACCGTTGACTGTAGCATATTCACAATCTAGCAGAGGTTAAGTCTGGTATCAAAGAAAAATGCTGCAGTGGGACGACCCAGTTCTTGTTGAAATATGATCCTAAAGTTCGGAAGGCTATTCATGATAAATGTGATAATGTTAGGCTGCGCTGGGGTACTTATAACATACGTGATAGGTGCCATGTGATCACCTGATACCCTTGTCACAGGTATGGACATTTTGACAGTATTGCATGTTTAAAACTGATGATAAAGCCTGCGGGAATTGTTCAGGAAAACATTCCACCAAAGAATGTAATCCGCAACAGGTAAAATGTATAAACTGCACTAAGTTAAACAAACCAAATGACCACATATTGAATTCAAGGGACTGCAAAGCTTATGATTTAGAATTGAAAGGCAGAAAATACGGACCATGGACACTAAGGGGATCATAAACTGTGTGACTATGTAAATTTACAATTTGTTGATAATTAAACTATTCAAATTCAAGAATTGATAAATGAGAAATATTTGGACGTACTGTACTAGCATTATCTGAAACATAGTTATATAACTTTGGCAAGGCTAAGATCGCTGAAATGACCCAACACACACATGCTTTCTTTCATATTCCGAGATAGGGCAAGTTTGGGGAGGGGAGTCGGGCTCTTCACCCATAAAGGCTACTCAAATCTCAAGATTATAAAAAGAACTATTGTAATAAGCTTTGAATCTATAGAAATAAATTATAAACACACAAAAATATAAATTTTAACAGCTTACAAACTTCCGAGAACAAATACTAGCATCTTCTTTAAAGAATTCAGTGTACACATTGAGATGATGACCATGAGAAAAAAAAGATGAATTAACAATTTATATAGACTCCAGTATATGGATGGATGACGCATCTAATCTTAAGTCTTCAACATTTAGTGAGTTATTGGAATTATATCAATTGGTGAATATTGTTGACTGTGCAACTATTTTGACTGGGCATACGTTGGACCTCATACCATCCGTGTGTCACACGAGCGTACTTAGTAACAACATTTCTCTTTATATATATATATATATATATATATATATATATATATATATATATATATATATATATATATATATATATATATATATATATATATATATATATATATATATATGCATATATATATATATATATATATATATATATATATATATATATATATATATATATATATATACTGTATTATCCTTTGTATCCCCTCGCACTGACAGTAACTTGTTTTAACCTGTCTGCATATTCCAATGTTAACTGTTAACAGAATCAATAAAAATTGACTAAGGTCGTACCAAGATTAGATTAGGAGTAGTGTATGCTCAATAAGAAGGTCTGAGTACCAAGAAGAAAAAGGCAGCAATGTATAAAGTAATGCAAGTACAAGTCAAGATAGTGGATATGAACAGAGAAAAATTATTAATAGCGGTAGACTTTAATTGTAAAGGAGAGAAAATAATTGGAAATAGGTCTGAATTTTCAGTAAGTGGTAGGATGCTAGCACAGTTGGTAGATGATATGAACTTAAGTATTATTAATCATTATCATCATCATCATCTCCTCTAACGCCTATTGACGCAAAGGGTCTAGGTTAGATTTCGCTAGTCATCTCTATCTTGAGCTTTTAATTCAATACCTCTCCATTCATCATATCCTACTTCGTGCTTCATAGTCCTCAGTCATGTAAGCTTTGGTCTTCCAACTCTTCTAGTGCCTTTTGGAGCCCAGCTGAACGTTTGGTGAACTACTCTCTCCTGGGGAGTGCGAAGAGCACGCCCAAACCATCTCCATCTACCCCTCATCAGCAATACTGTCGAAGTATTATTAATACACATGAAAAATGCAGAGGAAAATGAGCTAGAGGTGAAAATGGAAAATGAACTATCTTAGACTATGGGATAATTAGAAAAGAGGACGAAGAATGGATTAAAATGATCCACATAGACGGAGAAAAAGTAGTGACACCCTACAGAATAGCAGATAGGATTACTTACAAAGATCACAATGCCAAGCTAATTGAACGGACTGGCAAACGGTACTAACCTCGATATTCAGAAGAGAAGAATTCTGAACTTAAAAAGATTTGAAGAAGAGACTGGAGCTGCAGAACTATTGAAAATCATCAAAGGGAGAGGGGTGATAAAAGAAAGGTATAAAATATGTCAAGTAAAAGTTAATAGGATAAAGGAAAATGCAGTGGGAAAGTCAGTAGAAAAGTTCAATACGAAAAAAAAAAAAAAAAAAAAAAAAAAAAAAAAAAAAAAAAAAAAAAAAAAGATTTAATGACAGTGAAAAGGAAAATGAAGTAGATCAGATTGAAGGAAAAGAATTCAGAAAACAAACGACTAAATAAAATTCAAGGTAAACTGATAGAGAAGATCATGATAAAAGAAAATACAAAAAAGATAACGCAAAAGCAGATGAAGTTAAAAGAAAACGTGGGATCAATGGAGCAGTATTTTGGGATTTCAATAAAATGATAGACGGACATAAGACAAGGCCTAGGCCTGCCACCAGAAATAAAGATGTTATGACAACAGAAAATTTTGAAGATATTGAAATAGAATTCGAACTTTATTTATTATACCTACCTATTTAAGTAGTAAAAGAATAATTCATAAGTGTCGAAACAGGATGACAACAAGAATGAATAAAATGAAAAAAAAGCTACAGTAATGAAGACAACTCAGCAAGAGGTACATGCTGTAATACTATTCCTGGAAGACAAGAATCCACGAGGCAGACAAGAAATGATCAATAAAACGTTGAAAAACATGGGACAGGACATGAAGAATAGCATGAGAGAAATTGTAAATGAAATTGAAGAAGGAATAAAAGTACCCGATGAATGGGATGAACTAGAAATATTATCAGTGGATAAGTCTAAAGGCAGCAGATTATATATAGACAACAGAAGAGGACTATTTATTACGAATACGATTAGTAGAATGTTTGAAAATTAAAGCTAATGAAAATTAAGGATAATTTAATGTCAAAATTAGCAGATTTCAATGTTGAGGATAGAGGATAGATCAACAGCAGATCACCTTATCACACTGAATGTTGTTATAGATTATAATCTCTACTTAGGAATCTTAGCATACATATTTGGGGATACAGTAAAGTGTTTAGATAAACTTTGCTTGAAATATTATATCAAAGAATTGGGTAAAATGGTATGGAAAGATGATATATAAATTAGATGAGAATACTAAAACAATTATCAAGATTCCTGTTGGATATGCAGAAGAAATTAATAAAAAAGGAAATGTAAAACAGGGAACAGTTTTCGGACCAAAATTATGTTTAATGGTCACGGATAAAGTTAATTCAATAAGTGAGAGGACGATAACCCTAATTAAAAACATTAGAATAATAGAAACTCTGATTTATTTAGATGATATAATGTTTCGTAGCAACAATAAAGACAGAGTAAAAGGAGGTCTACGTAACTGCCGCATTTTAAAAGAACTAAAACAATTTACTTTGAGCGCTAGTCCACAGAAGTCAGCGGTGTTAGTAATTCGACACAAAACCGAAGTTAAAAAAAAAAAGTGGATGGAGTGGTTAGAAATGGAAGGATAAAAACAGTTAAGAAATATGAATACTCAGGTGAATGGTAATCACAAAAGGGAAACCATAGTTTTAGCATAAGTAAAAGGGGAGCAAAAATAAAATATATGGTGAAAGAAGTTGAGAAGTATGGAAACAGTAACAAAGTTGGGGATTCAGCATTGCTGGTGAGGTTCCAGGTTCCTTGTTGCTTTTTCCACAACACTGTGATTGTGGGCACACTTCTAGAAGCGCAGTAGGTGCAAAGCGCTGCAATCTGCAGGAAATTCATTATCATTAGTTACCTTCTACACAGACAGTACAGCTTGCTTACTTTTATTTCTAACTTCAAGGGCCTTTCTAATATACCGGGCTACATCTTTAGTTGGTGATTCTAAATTCCCCTTTTCTGTGTCATTGTTTCTAAATTTTCCTAAATCATTACAGCAAAACAAATGCTCCGTAGTATCCTCTGCCTCCCTACACAACACAAGAAACCTGTCATTATCATTCCCGTTTCTATAATTTTCTTTTAATTCTATTATATTCAACCTTGTTTTCACAACTATTACTGCCTCATTAGTGTTCAATTCTTCTATATAGTCTCTTCTGCCATTACTATTCACAAACCCCAGTTTAGTCATCTATGCTTTGTTTTCTTCTATTTTTCTTTTATTTTCATTTGCCACTTTCCTTTTTATTTCTTTTTTTAAGTTCTTGCTTTCTAAATTTTCTTACTTCTTCAATTTTTATATCATATTTACTGCATATTTCTATGATACCCTTTTCCCAACATTCCCCATATTGTTCTCGTATTTGATCTTCCACTATCTCTTTAACTAGTCGTTTGTCATCTGATATTACGATGTCATGAAAGAGCATCACCTTTTTATACTCTATTCTATTTTCAACTGGCCATATTCCTGTTTATGCTATAGGCCCCCAGTAAGGTGTGGTAGCAACCTGTTCAAACATTCCTTTCATAATTTTGTACTGTACACTCTCTACTTCTTTCATTTCTTTTTCTTTTGTTACACCCCGTGTCTCAATACTTACAAACATTGTAAGTACTACTACTGTCTCATAGATCTTTATTCTCAATATCAATGCCAAATCTCTTACTTTGTTAGATGTCAGGATGCCTGAAAACTATAAATCAATCAATCAATCTTACTTTGTTACTGTCTCCATACTTCCTAACTTCTTGGTGTACCATGTATTCTATTTTTTTTTTTTTGCTTCTATTTTGCTTATGCTGAGACTATTGTTTCTTTTTTCCGAGTACCATTATCCCAAGTATTTATATTTTTAAACTGTTTTTATCCTTCCATTTCTAACCACTCCATTCACCTTTATAAACTCTTCTTTTTATTGTGTCTAATTACTAACACCGCAGACTTCTATGGATTGATTCTAGACTTAAATTTCTTTAATTCTTCCAAACTGTGGCAGTTGCTAATGGCTCTTTCTACTTTGTATCGATTGTTGCTAAGAAACATTATATCATCAACATTAGGGCTTCTATTCTAATGTTTCTCATCAGGATTATCGTCTTCTCACTTATTGAATTAACTTTGTCCGTGAATATTAAACATAACTTTGGTCCAAACACTGTTCCTTGTTTTACACTTCTTCCTATCATAATGTCCTTTGTATCTCCGACGCGACTCTTGATAATCGCTTTAACTTTCTCATTTAATTCATATATCATCAGTGCATCATCTTTCCCTTCCATCTTACTCAATTCTTTGATACAATCTTTCAAACAAAGTTTATCAAAACACAGGGGCGTAGGAGCGTCTTTTCAGGCGGGGTGGGAGCTAAAGTTTGAAATGGGATTGTCTGGGGAGCCTCCCCCGAAAAAAAAAAGTTACGAGGAAACACTCTTAAATGCAATTTCCTGGCATTTCATAGCAGATTGTAGCAACAAGAAAATCTTATATTTCGAACGATTTTTATGTGACCAATTACAATTTGTACACAATGAACATCATAAATTACTGGTAAAACTACTTGATGAATTTACATAGAAATTTCAAACGAAACAGGAGAAAAAAAGAAGACAGTGGATTCACGAGCTCAGAAAATTTTCTGTCATATATATAGGCCTATATATATATATATATATATATATATATATATATATATATATATATATATATATATATATATATATATATATATATATATATATATATATATATATATATATATGTATGTGTGTGTGTGTGTGGAAATTGGGTTTGAATGCTAATTCTTATGAAGAATGAGTTACTAAATATATGTAATTTAATATCTTTGAATCTTTACGCAGTTTAACATCTTTTCAACTATACTGGAGTAAAAGATAGACAAGTAAATTTCCCGCAAAAAACTGGGGGCGGGGCTTTAGCACCCCTATCCACCTACCCCTACGCCAATGAAACATTTTACTGCATCGCCAAACAATATGTGTGTTGAGGTTCCTAAGTAATGATTATAGTCTATTGCAGCATTCAGTGTGATAAGGTGATCTGCTGTTGGTCTACCCTCTATCCCAGCACACTGGAATCTGCTAATTTTGACATTGATTTTATCCTTAATTTTCATTTGCCTTATTTTTTTCAAACATTTTACTAATCATATTCGTAATATAAAGTCCTATGCTGTTGTCTGTATATAATCTGCTGCCTTGGTAATGTTTCTAGTTTATCCTATTTATCAGGCGTTCCTATTCTCTCTTCAATTTTATTTTTAATTCCTCTCATGCTATTCTTCATGTCTTGGCCCATGAAAATAAAGTTCTATGAGACAGTAGTAGTATCGACAATGTTTGCAAGTATCAAGACATATTATGTAATAAAAGTAAAAGAAACGAAAGAACTAGAGAATATACAGTACAACATTGTGAAAAGAATGTTTGAACAGGTTGGGGGGTTAATAGCAGAAACAGGAATATGGCAAGTTGAAAACAACAGAGTATAAAAATGTCATGGTTTTTCAGAACATCAGATCATAAACGACCAGTTAAGGAGATAGTGGAAGACCAAATAAGGGAACCATATGGGGAATGTTTGGGGGAAAGTAATATAGAAATATGCAGAAAAAAATATATATTTAAACTGAAGAAGAACTATAAAAAGAAATAAAAATTAAAGTAGCATATGAAATTGAAATAAAAACAGAAGAAAAGACAGCAAAGACGACCAAACTGAGGTTTGTGAATAGTAATGGCAGAAGAGATTACATATGAGAACTTAACACTAAGGAAGTAGTAGAAATAGTTATGAAAACAAGATTGAATATGCTATAATTAACAGAAAATTATAGAAACGAGAATGTTAAAGATAAAGTTCGTATGTTGTGTAGTGAGGCAGATGATACTACAGAGCATATGTTTTGCTGAAATGAATCGAGAAAATTTAGAAGCAATGACATAGAATTAGGGAATTTAGAAACACCAACTCAAGAAGTTACCTGATATATCAGACAGGCCCTTGAAGTTAAAAGTAAAAGTATGTAAAATTTGCTGTCTGTGTAGAAGGTAACTAATGATAATGAATTTTCTGCAGATTGCAGCGCTTTGCACTAACTACGCTTCTTCTAATAGTGCAGCCGTACGAAGAAGATAATAGGAAACGTGTTGTTTAAGAAAGAAGGAATAGAGAAAAGAAAAGAATATATTTATCACATGTGGGAAAAAAGAGAGAAGAAAATAAAAGAATTAGAATATAGAAGAAAACCAAGGAGGTGCCGATGGAAAGGCGATTCGCCCAACAATGGAACTGAACTGAACATGTTCACTATAAACACCAACCCCAAAAAATCGTGTGTATTAAGAATTAACAAAAGAAAGAAAGAGAAAGAGGTGGAGATTGAAACTAAAGTGAAGAACGGAAAAGTAAGTTTAGTTAAGGAATATAAGTATCTGGGTGAATGGTATATAGAGAAGGGAAACAAAGAATTGAGTATCAGTAAAAAAACCCAGAGGGTTGCATATATGACCCAAGAAATAAGAAAATATGGGGATACGAGAAAAGTTGGAAAGATGGCATTGGAAGTCAGAAAGAAAATATATGAAACAGTAGTTGTACCAACAATATTTGCCAACGTGGAGACCTGGAGTGTAATTAGGGACAAAGATATGAAAGATCTAGAAAACCTCCAATACAAGATAATAAGAAATATGTATGAACTACCTGCGAGTACTCCATATTGGGGCATACTTGCAGAAACAGGAATATGGCCGGTGTCCTGCAGAATAGAATATAAGAAGTTAATGCTCTTCCATAACATCATAAACTCCGAGGAAAAAAGATTAGTAAGAGAGATAATTGAGGATCAGTTGAAGAACCCGTATGGGAAGTGGTGGAGCAAGAGCGTAGAAGAAATCTGCAGTAAATATGGGATGGACGTGGAAGAAATAAGAAGTTGGGGGAAAAGGACCCTGAAAAAAGAAATCAAGAAAAGAATTATAGAAAAAATAGAAGAAACTATTGAAGAAAAAAAGAAAATAAATGAAAAAATTAAGATATATTAAAGGAAATGGCCCTATGCCTTATATCAGAGAAATGTATCTGGATAAGGCATCCCTTGTGATGAAAGCAAGATTAAATATGCTCAACTTAAAAGCAAATTTTAGGGGAAAATATGATGACAATTTGTGTGATTTATGCAAAGATGAAGAAGATACTACCGAACATTTATTTTTATGCCCAAAGTTAGAACAGCTAAAGAATCTAGAAATAAGTTTAGGTATGCTAAAAAATCCTAGCAGAGATCTGGCTGCATTTATAGATAGGGCAATGAATATAAAAGAAGAGTTTAGGAAGCCCAAACTGATTACCACAATAGGTTTCCAAAACTGATGATAGCAAGGTGTTATCCTATCCAATTTCAAAGTATAAGGGAATAAAAGTAAAGATTGTGAACCTCATTATGATATTAATTTATTTAAGGTACAGGTGATATAAACTTAATGACAATAATAAGAATAAGCTTAGAAGCTTTGCACCTATCTATAAAGGTGAGCAATAAGGAACCAGGAACCAATGTTGTGGAGAGAGCAACGAGGAACCTGTTCAACCTGGAAGATTAAAGCTATTAGCTAAGCAAGCACAGGTACCAGTACTACTACTACTACTACCAGGTATGTTGCAAAATCTATTCGCAGCATGGAGTTGATGATCATGGTGGACATATGTAGGGCAATAATTCATCTAAAAGAAAAATATGAAAATACCATACTTACTACAACATAATGCCAAAACTAATAAGATAATATCCAAACTGACTTCAAGGTAGAAAGAGATGAAATTGAAGATTTTCATTGAAATAATGATATGACAGGTAAAAAAAAAAGTTCAATTACAATAATAAGTTTTTATACTTGGAAAGTGCCCTGCTAAAGGAACTTAAGTAAGGGTATTTAGGGGTTGTTATGAGTAGTATGGGGGTGTATGTATGATAGCGGCCATCTGTGTGTATTATTATGGCTAAGTTAGAATACGGTATCGTATGGAAGTCCGCAGGGGAGCGTTAGCCCCCCCCCCCCATAGGTATGTCAGTAAGGACACGGCTTGTAGGTTAGATTAGGGGGGACAGTTTAGGTTAATTGATGTCCATTTTTAATCAAGCAACTTGCCACTGATATACAAAGGCTTCGTTAGTGTTTGTACTTGAGATAATAACACTAAGATAAAATCCCTTGCACAGCAATAAAACCTTATTTTTAAGGGGTTAGGAATGAAGTGTGATGCATTTCATCAATAATTTATCCGTTTGTTAAAATAGGTAAGATAGCGTTAGGTTAGGTAATTTGAGTGTGATGATGGAAGCTCATTGTGATATTTACTATCTTGTTTAGATAAGAGGGTAAAATTATAGTGTAACATGGGACAACATTTCTAATAGAAAAGACAACTTTTGTTAATGTAAATAGTGTGCTTTTAATAAATTTAACCTTTATTTATGCCGCAAATTAGCCATTCTCCTGTTATCCCTCCTCCCTTCCAAATGGACATAGGTGGGAACCTGGAAATTTGGGTGGGTGGGAAAAGGTAAACATATGATACTTTAATTTCTAGTCAAATACATGAACTATACATTTTTCCTATTCGCTCTACAGTAATGTGTTTTATGCATTTCTAACCTTGGTTATTGGAGCAGATCATCTGTTCATGAGTTTTTGGACTTCCCCCTTATGTAAAAACAACTATGGGGAACACCAGTGAGAAACTAGGGTTTTTTGGGGGTGGGAAATGTCGTAAACGAGTGATTTGCAGCAACAACAATGGTCAGAAATGCTAAATAAAGACAAGATAGCCAGTTGGAAAAATATATGGTTCATGTACTTGGCTAGAAATTTGGGTGTGCGAAAACAGGAGAAAACGGGATTATTTAACACTTTTGAGATTTGTAAAAGGCTACAAAACCTACCAAACCCACCTAACCTAACCTAGTAGTTCCCAGGTCACAACTCCTAGGCGGGGTCAAGCCCTTCCCAGGTTACAAACTAAAAGTAAATCACAAATAAATCCTTACATTATGATTGACACCTACGTCTCTTTATTTTGTCTTGGCAATCTTTATAGAAGCGTTGCAGCAGAAAATGTGCTGGTCTTCCCTAAAAACTAAGTTAGAATCACACATGGGACACTTTAACCTTTGAGGGATAACACAATGACCTTTTAAAAAATGTGCATTGTTATTTCGCTGTTATTTTTTAATTTCACATGAGTAACAATAGCTACACACTGAACGGAGAGCATTTCCTTCATAATCAATTGTCGACAGAAGTGTAATTACACTAAATTTCAAAAAAGATTGTACTTCCCTTAAGTTTCCTCTTGGAGATGTCGTTATGTGATGGTGGTGAAGTTGAAACTGAAGGGGAGGGTGGAAAAAAAATGGCTATAGAGTCCTTTCAATGACGTCACTGGGAATCGCCGGCGGCCATGCTGGAGGGCATACAAAGCGAAAACATGGCAGCTGCTACAGCGAATATGGACAATGAGAGCGACTTTGTCAAACAATTGTCGGGTGATGATAAGCGTTTTTACAAGCAGAAACTCGATCTAATTGATGGCCTAGATCCATACCAGATGCAGAATTCATTCAGTCAAAATATTGAGGATTTTCACAGTATTTCATACATTGATATGGTGAACCACTTGGTACTGTCGGCCAACCCAAAACATGAGTGGGCATACATTTCCATTGAATAATTTGCTTCCAGAATTCGTTGTTTTTCCCTTTAATGCTTTTAAGTCCAAAATTAGATAAATATTGATCGTTTAGCCTAACCTTGTGTATTATAATTTTTTTTTGTCAAAATGTATGTAAAAGTTTTGCATTATAATGTCAAATCTTTATCAGTTCATGCCTAAACATTGTGTTTGTGTTTGGTTACAAATGCTATAATTTCTTATATACATATAAACACATGATGGACAAATTCTATTGTAATGCTCTTGGATGATCGTTTTGCCTCCTTGCAATTAAATGCGCAAGTTTAATTATTTTTTCAATGTTTCATATATAAGCTGAAGACCCCTTCGGGTTAAACCAGCTTTCAGATATTATTATTATTTATAATCAATGTTTATTCATCACATAGGCCTGTATGTCTGCACAATTTAATACACAAATTAAAATAAATATAAATATACACTTAATTATATATAGGCATGAGCAATTTGACGAAATAGAGACCTAGATAAGTAGCCTTTGTTAATATAGCCAATATGGGTGCTTTTAATTTTTGT
This sequence comes from Palaemon carinicauda, assembly GCF_036898095.1. NCBI lineage: Eukaryota > Metazoa > Arthropoda > Malacostraca > Decapoda > Palaemonidae > Palaemon > Palaemon carinicauda. The sequence goes on along the minus strand of NC_090734.1, from coordinate 113,656,538 downwards.
TTTGAAAATCTGAGATGCCCCTTTGATGTTTAAAAATTGAGATGCCCCCTCCCCCACACACACTACACACTGAACTGACGATGATACTTGTGAAGTCACCTATGCGATCGGATATAGCATGTTTACTCAGGAATAATGATACTTTTAGGGCCTAGCCGAGACTGACCTGATATGAAATGATCAGAACAAATACGTGCGTAGGGTAGTGAGGATTCACGTAGATCAGCCCATGATATTCTGGTCAACCACAAGTCACGTCTGCGCTTGGATAATTCTTCTGTATCTTTGTCCTGATTCTGAATAACTGCCGGTATGCGGTAGAAACTCTTGTCATCTCTTCGTCCTCGATTTCCACAGCCAGCAATAGCGCAAAAACTGGGCATTGTGTGAATGTGAATGTGACGAAATGGCTAAATATTCAACAGTTCAACCATAGCTATTCACTGAACGCGTCTTTGTTTGCCCTCCAAGATGGCGGACCGGAAGTTTGATGACGTGTATTGAAAGGACTCTATTGTAGAACAACATCCAGAAACTTATGAAGAAGTACTGTACTTGTACGCTGTTATTTGTTTTAAAAAAAGCACCTGACAGTTACGTCATTGTGAATATACCGAAAGCTCCCCAAATTGATAGAAACCAACGCATGCGAAATAACTCAACATCAGTCTCTCAGATGTAGACAATGCCCAGGCCCCTATTAAAAATATAGAGAAAAATACCAAACTAGCCAGCACTTGTCCATTTCTTATAGCGAATTCCAGTTTCGCAAGTAATGAAAGTACAGTATTGTATATTTTTCAATATTAATCTTACCCGATAATCATGTAGCTGTCAACTCTGTTGCCGACAGAAATCTACGGTCGGGATACGCCAGCGATCGCTATACAGGTGGGGGTGAACACCACAGCGCCATCTGTGGTCAGGTACTCCAGTACTTCTTGTCAACACCACCTCAATTTTTCCTCTGTCGTGCCTCCGGCTAGACCTACATGGATACGCTGTTGATTCTGGAGTTATTGCTCACGATTTGGTGATGTATTTGCTCTAGAGTTTAGCTTTCGCTATTCAGGAAGTTTTATCATTAGCTTAGCTAGCTTTTGGAATTAATTTGATTATTTATGGTGACGAAGAGAGTATGAACTCTCTTTTACTTTTAAATGGCCGACCCTTCCCTTAGACGGAAGTGTTGGTGTCGAAGAGAGTATAGACTCTCTTTCTTAATTTTGCTTAACAAAAGTTATAGATTTATTTTATATCTCTCCGCCTTTTATAGGCCTCTTCGATTAACTTCCTTTTATTATAAACTTATTAAAATTAATTTTTATATTTGTTTATATTCGACCTTTCCTAATAGTAGGCGGTCTTTTCTTGGAACCGAAGTTAATTTACATTGAGCCCGTCATTTCGTTTTTACCTTTTAACATATTATGCTATTTTAATGTTTTTGAAAGAATTTCTTTGATAGTCTCGTACTGTTTTCAAAGTTGAACTAACGTTTTGTTTTGTCTCTGCAGTTGTTGACGTTCAGAACGTTCAACTTGCGCTCTATCGTTACGATAGAGAGAGAGCATTCACGGTGTCACGTTGCAGTAAGAGTAAACCGATTCTAGCGTTTTGTTCATTCTTTCTTAGCTTAAATTGTTTTAATTCTAATAAAGGAACTTTTTATTTGGGAAATCTTTCAGTTTTTTTCCTTTAACAATAATATGTTTTAACGATATATATAATTGGGCTCTTCTCTCAGGTTCTAAGTCAAGAGAGAGAGAGAGAGATAGAGACGGAGGGAGAGAGAGGAGGATAAACGTTTCGTTCAAGCGGGTAACGTTGTTATCGTTTTTGCTCTTCTCCCTAGTCTCTTTAGGGGAAGAAGGTAAACGTTTCTAGAGTTTTATTCTTGTTCTCAAGCTTTATGCGGTGAGAGATTTTAAACGTAGTTTATTTGATCTAGTGTTTAGTCTCTTTTCCAGCCACTGAATTATTTATCTTTCATTATGTTTTTCTGTTACATTGTAATACTGTTTTCGCAATTACTAACTTTTAATGAAGGATAGAATTGCGTGTTTCAGGTACAAACCACTTAAAGTTTCGAGTTCAGTGAAATAAGTGCAAACAGAAAATCAAAAGTGATAAAGTGATAAGCGCAAAGTGTTACAGTGTTGCGTTCGAGGGTTCGTCTGTTCGTGCCAGTTGTTCGCCTAGTCTGGGACCTCTTGCAAGCTCCCAAGCCCAGGGGAGAAGTAATGTCGAAGGACTTATGGGTTCAGCAGGCCTTGATCGACGAACAGATGTTTCCCTCCGTGGTTTCGGGTGTATCTACACACGTTGCCGACGTGATCACCCCACCCACACAAAGACGAGAGAGCCCTTTTATTCCTCGTCTGCGGAAGAGGTTTCTCGCAGAAACCATGGACCAAATCTTGCAGCTTTTAAGTGCAAGTCAGTCCCTTCCGCGCAAGTCCAACTCCTAGGTGGTGCCATTAGCACTGGGTCAGTTCGGACTTGCTGCAGTACGACAACTGCACACCTCCCAGAGAGGCAAGGTGGTATCGCAACAGGCAGTAACTCTGTCTGTTGCCGCACCAGCTGTTTTAGACCCTCAGTCTCAAACGGACAGTAGCTCCGTTTGTTGTTGTCTTTCTTAAACTCTAGTGGTCTATGCTGCAGACAATGCAGTCTCAGCTTGCGGTGTTGATGCAGGAGTTTCAGGCAGAGAAGGTTAGCACACCTCCTCCTGCGAGCGCTCCTCCACCTCTGCGCAGTCCATCCTGCCAGACGTATGATGTTGAGGTTCCTCAACCTGCCTCCATGCGTGAGCTGCCGTTTTGTGAGTTGCCAGATACCAGCGCTGTGCAGCAACCTCCACTTTCCTTGAGGCAGGAGCCTCTTGCTATGCGGCAACCTCCTCAACACTTGAGGCAGGAGCCTTATGCTTTGCATCCACCATCCTTGAGGCAGCAACCTCAACTCTTGCGGCAGCCACCTCAACTCTTGAGGCAAGAACCTCAACTCTTGAGGCGAGAACCTCAACTCTCGAGGCAAGCACCTCAACTCTTGAGGCAAGAACCTCAACTCTTGCGGCAGCCACCTCAACTCTTGAGGCAAGAACCTCAACTCTTGAGGCAAGAGCCTCAACTCTTGAGGCAAGAACCTCAACTCTTGAGGCAAGAGCCTCAACTCTTGAGGCAAGAACCTCAACTCTTGAGGCAAGAACCTCAACTCTTGAGGCAAGAGCCTCAACTCTTGAGGCAAGAGCCTCAACTCTTGAGGCAAGAACCTCAACTCTTGAGGCAAGAGCCTCAACTCTTGAGGCAGGAACCTCATGAGCCGCCTCAACGCATGCAGCAACCGCATTCTTCACAGCATGAGCCTCTCTCTGCGCAGCTACCTCCTCAACCCTTGAGGCAGACGCAACTCTTGAGGCAGGAACCTCACAGGAGCCTCATGCTATGCGGCATCCTCCTCAAACCATGAGGCAGGAGCCTCATGCTATGCGGCATCCTCCTCAACCCATGAGGCAGGAGCCTCATACTATGCGGCATCCTCCTCAACCCATGAGGCAGGAGTCTCATGCTATGAGGAGCCTCATGCTATGCGGCATCCTCCTCAAACCATGAGGCAGGAGCCTCATGCTATGCGGCAACCGCCTCAACCCATGAGGCAGGAGCCTCATACTATGCGGCATCCTCCTCAACGCATGCGGCATGAGCCTCATCCCTTGCAGCATGAGCCTCATCCCATGCAGCATGAGCCTCATACCATGCAGCATGAGCCTCATCCCATGCAGCATGAGCCTCATCCCATGCAGCATAAGCCGCACGCCATGCAACATGCTCTGCTTACCTTACAGCATGCTCTACATACAGCATGCTCTGCATACAGCATGCTCTGCATACCTTACCGCATGCTCCTCAGTCACACATCTTTGGTTGTTGCCAACTCACTAGACTGTCAAGCAGTTTCATAACGTTGCCTTCTAGTCTGCTGCTTTTGCACCAGTGAAACCCTCACTGAGAGAACTTAGCTTTTCTCGGATATGGTTCCTGTAGATGAGAAAGTGCTATTCTCCCTCCTTCTGATATTCCCTTGAGGACTCTGTCATTTGGAGAGGAGCCTTTAGCTGCTTAGCCTCCTATGGACTTTTGTTTAAGCATAACATGCTTCCAGGGAGGGTAATGGTTCCACTTCAGTCGCTAACCCCGTCTGTTACCACTCCTGCTCCCATAGACCTTGAGCTTTGTTGCAAGACATGTAGTCCAAGCTTAGTCCATGTTAGAGGATTTTTTGTTTACGGAGTCAGTGTGTCACTGGGAAGACGTTCAACAACCAGCAGAAGTGACTTGTTGTGACGCAGTGCGGCAACCTCAGCAACCCGATAAGGAGTTGTCTGTACGACCCAGACAGTCTAGACAGCTTCGGGTTGTCGCGGTACTTCCTCGCTTCCCCATGGTTGACAGTTCACAGACTGTGCAGCAGTACCATGATCTTGTGTCCGGCTCCGTCAGACGACTAGCTTTTAAGAGCTCCCACAAGTCGTCGCTGTCTGGAGATTCTCAGATGGACTATGGATCTGACCTAGGAACTGGGCCTCCTGGTCAATTTTGAGGAGTCCCAGCTCGTCCCATCCCAGACCATTGTCTACCTGGGTATGGATCTTCAGAGTCGAGCTTTTCGGGCTTTTCCGTCGGCCCCAAGGATCTATTAAGCCCTAGATTGCATCCAGAGCATGCTGAGAAGGAACCGATGCTCAGTCAGGTAGTGGATGAGTCTAACAGGGACACTTTCATCGCTGGCCCTGTTCATCGAGTTAGGGGGACGCCACCTCCGCCCCCTTCAGTATCATCTAGCGGCTCACTGGATAAAGGACATGACGCTAGAGACGATCTCAGTTCCTGTTTCCGAAGAGAGGAGGTCTTCTCTCACGTGGTGAAAGAACAGCTTTCTTCTCAAGGAAGTCTACCTTTGGCTGTTCAGAAACCCGACCGCCGTCTCTTCTCTGACGCTTCAGACACGGGCTGGGGTGCGACTTTGGACGGACAGGAATGCTCGGGAACATGGAATCAGGAGCTAAGGACACTTCACATCTATTGCAAGGAGCTGTTGGCGGTTCATCTGGCCTTGATAAACTTCAAGTCCCTCCAGCTTAACAAGGTGGTGGAGGTGGACTCTGACAACACCACAGCCTTGGCTTACATCTCCAAGCAGGGAGGGACTCATTCGTGGAAGTTGTTCTAGATCGCAAGGGACCTCCTCATCTGGTTAAAAGATCGAAAGCTCACGCTGGTAACGAGGTTCATTCAGGGCGATATGAATGTCATGGCAGATCGCCTTTGCCGGAAGGGTCAGGTCATCCCCACAGAGTGGACCCTTCACAAGAATGTTTGCAGCAGACTTTGGGCCCTGTGGGGTCAGCCAACCATAGATCTGTTCGCTACCTCGATAACCTAGAGACTCCCGTTGTATTGTTCTCCGATTCCAGACCCAGCAGCAGTTCACGTGGATGCTTTTCTGCTGGATTGGTCCCATCTCGACCTGTATGCATTCCCGCCGTTCAAGATTGCCAACAGGGTACTTCAGAAGTTCGCCTCTCGCAAAGGGACACGGCTGACGTTGGTTGGCTCCGCTCTGGCCCGCGAGAGAATGGTTCATAGAGGTACTGCAATGGCTGGTCGACATTCCCAGGACTCTTCCTCTAGGAGTGGACCTTCTACGTCTACCTCACGTAAAGAAGGTACATCCAAACCTCCACGCTCTTCGTCTGACTGCCTTCAGACTTTCGAAAGACTCTCAAGAGCTAGGGGCTTTTCGAAGGAGGCAGCCAGAGCGATTGCCAGAGCAAGGAGGACATCCACTCTCAGAGTCTATCAGTCTAAAGGGAAGTCTTCCGAAGCTGGTACAAGGCCAATGCAGTTTCCTCATCCAGTACCACTGTAACCCAGATTGCTGACTTCCTGTTACATCTAAGGAACGTAAGATCCCTTTCAGCTCCTACGATTAAGGGTTACAGAAGTATGTTGGCAGCGGTTTTCCGCCACAGAGGCTTGGATCTTTCCACCAACAAAGACCTACAGGACCTCCTTAGGTCTTTTGAGACCTCAAAGGAACGTCGGTTGTCCACTCCAGGCTGGAATCTAGACGTGGTCCTAAGGTTCCTTATGTCATCGAGATTTGAACCTCTCCAATCAGCCTCTTTTAAGGACCTCACATTAAAAACTCTTTTCCTCGTGTGCTTGACAACAGCTAAAAGAGTAAGTGAGATCCACGCCTTCAGCAGGAACATAGTTTTCACATCTGAAACGGCTACATGTTCCTTGCAGCTCGGTTTTTTGCTAAAACGAGCTTCCTTCACGTCCTTGGCCTAAGTCGTTCGAGATCCCAAACCTGTCCAACTTGGTGGGGGACGAACTGGAGAGAGTACTTTGCCCAGTTAGAGCTCTTAGGTACTATCTAAAAAGGTCATAACCTTTACGAGGACAATCAGTAGCCTTATGGTGTGCTATCAAGAAGCCTTCTCTTCCAAGGTCTAAGAACTCAGTTTCTTACCTATTCAGGCTCCTGATTAGGGAAGCACATTCTCATCTGAAGGAAGAAGACCTTGCTTTGCTGAAGGTAAGGACACATGAAGTGAGAGCTGTGGCTACTTCAGTGGCCCTCAAACAGAACCGTTCTCTGCAGAGTGTTATGGATGCAACCTATTGGAGAAGCAAGTCAGTGTTCGCATCATTCTATCTCAAAGATGTCCAGTCTCTTTACGGGAACTGCTACACCCTGGGACCATTCGTAGCAACGAATGCAGTAGTAGGCGGGGGCTCAGCCACTACATTCCCATAATCCCATAACCTTTTTAACCTTTCTCTTGAATACTTTTTATGGGTTGTACGGTCGGCTAAGAAGCCTTCCACATCCTTGTTGATTTGGCGGGTGGTCAATTCTTTCTTGAGAAGCGCCGAGGTTAAAGGTTGTGATGAGGTCCTTTAGTATGGGTTGCAGCCCTTTATACTTCAGCACCTAAGAGTCGTTCAGCATCCTAAGAGGACCGCTACGCTCAGTAAGGAAGATGTACTTAATAAAGGCAGAGTAATGGTTCAAGTCGTCTTCCTTACCAGGTACTTATTTATTTTATGTTATTTTTGAATAACTAATAAAATAAAATACGGGATACTTAGCTTCTTTGTTAACATGTATGCTGGTCTCCATCCACCACCCTGGGTGTGAATCAGCTACATGATTATCGGGTAAGATTAATATTGAAAAATGTTATTTTCATTAGTAAAATAAATTTTTGAATATACTTACCCGATAATCATGATTTAATTGACCCACCCTTCCTCCCCATAGAGAACCAGTGGACCGAGGAAAAAATTGAGGTGGTGTTGACAAGAAGTACTGGAGTACCTGACCACAGATGGCGCTGTGGTGTTCACCCCCACCTGTATAGCGATCGCTGGCGTATCCCGACCGTAGATTTCTGTCGGCAACAGAGTTGACAGCTACATGATTATCGGGTAAGTATATTCAAAAATTTATTTTACTAATGAAAATAACATATTTTTATTTTCAGGGATGCATTGTGAAGTTATTGTATTACTTTAACCATAGCCTTGTATTGGCAACTGTAATTGGATAGTGTTTCATCCAGAATCTGTTAAAAGCCTTTCTCTCCAATCCAAGGATACAAAACACTGAGATACTTTGTTTCTGTAAGATGCAGGTTAGTACAGTATTATATAGTCAATCTTTGTGATTACAGTATTCAGTATTGTCAGCCATCAGAGGTTATGCTGTTATCAAGTTTATCTTTTCATCTCTAGGGGAGAGTAAAGATATTTATGCCATATTTCTCCAATATTTTTATGGAATAGGAAGATGTATTGGCCTTATGTGAGACAAAGATAAAAGGTAAGGGTGAAGTTTTGTTTGATGAAGTAATAGTGTCTGGGATTGAAAGGGAAGAGCAGGAGAGCGGGTGGCTTCATTGTTAAGTGAATGGATGGATGATAGGTAAAGTAGTGAAATTGGAGGAGAGGAGTCATCTAGGTTAATGTGTGTAAGGGTTGGGTTGGGTAGGGAATGTTAGGCTTTAGTTGTGAGAAAAGTGAAGAAGAGTGGAATGGATTCTAGAATGAGTTAACTAGGTCTGTAGAATGACTGAGTAGAAAAAATTATGTAGTTGTGTTGGGCGACTTGAATGCCAGAGTGGATGCTGGAGAAGTAATGTCATTGGGAAGTATAGCATACCATGTAAAAATGAAGAGTGGTGAAAGACTGCTAGTTATGTGTGTTGAAAAAAGGCTGGTGATAAGTAATAGTTTTTTCAAGAAGTGAGATATAGATAAGTATACATGGGTAATAGTGGCAAATGGAAGTGGTAGAAAGAGCATTGATGTATTGTGTGTTGATAACAAGAAGGATGTTTGGAAGATTGAAAGATTTGCAGGTGTTTACGGTTATGGCTACCGATGTCTAATAATTTTTTGGTTGAAGGTAAATTAGTTGTAACAAAGAGTGGGGAAATAGAGTGGGGATGTAAAAGGAAGTAGTGAAGGTAGAAGAGTTGATAAAACCAAAGATAAAAAGTGAATATCAAGAAAGGTTGGAAGTGGTATGTGACAGGGTGAAAGTGAGAAAAACTGGTGATCTAGAGGAGTGGAAGCTAGAAAAAGAATGGAGTGAAGATGATGTTGAAGAAAAAGGGCATTTGAAGAATGGCTGCAGAACAAAATGTATGGAGAAGTACAGTATGAAAGCTATAGGGGGAAAAATGGGGAAGTAAAATGGAAGTTGGCTGAGGTGGGGTCAGAGATTGGTTAGTTTGTATGAAGAGAATAATTAGAAGTTTTAACAAAAAATGAAGAGTAAGGAAGGGTGGATTGAGGAGTGAAGAGAGTGAAAGATGAAAATGGAAGGTTGTTGAAAAGAGATGAGGTGTGAAAACATTGGGCTGAATATTTTGAAAGGTTGCTGAATGTTGAGGATGATAGGGAGGCTGATATAATTGCTGTTACAGGTGTTGAAGTGCCAGTGATATGAGATGAGAATGAGAGAGATTACAAGAGAGGAAGTGAAGAGAGCAGGAAAAGCAATTGGTATGGATGGTGTGAGGGCTGAAATGTTAAAGGTATGGGGTGTGACTGTGCTGGAATGGATGGCGACATTGTTTAAAGTTTTATGTTGCCAGTGGTGACAGTGAACTGGGTGTTTGCGTGTTTTGTTTCGCTATAGAAAGGTAATGGAGATGTTCATGTGAGTTGTAATTCTAGGGCTATTAGTTTGTTAAGTGTGGTTGGTAAAGTGTTATTACTGTATTATTATTACTAGCTAACAGAATTCTAAAAGTCCAAGAGCTCCAACAGGGAAAAATAGCTCAGTGAAGAAAGGAAATAAGGAAATAAATAAACTACAAGGGAAGCAATTAACACTTAAGATAAAATATTTCAAGGACAGTAACAGCATTTAAATAAAACTTTCATATATAAACTATAAAAACTTAAAAAAAAGAAAAGAAGAGAAATAAGATAGAATAGTGTGCCCAAATGTACCCACAAGCAAAAGATCTCTATCCCAAGATAGTGGAAGACCATGGTACAGAGGCTATAGTACTACTCAAGACTAGAGAACAATGGTTTGATTTTGGAGTGTCATTCTCCGAGAAGAGCTGCTTACCATAGCTAAAGAGTCTATTCTATTTTTACCAAGAGGAAAGTAGCTAGTGTTCTCAAGTGTATGAGGACAGAGAAGAATGTGGAAAAAACAGGCCAGACTATTTGGGGTATGTGTAGACAAATGGAAAACGAGCAGTATCCAGAGAGAAGGATCTAATGTAGTAGTCTGGCCAGTCAAAGGTCCCAGAACTCTCTAGCGGAAGTATCTAAACACGGAGCTGGTGCCATGGCCAACCTAAAATAGGATTAAGGATAAAACAGAAGCTGCAATCTTATAAGTGCATGGTGGCTTTAGAAGAGTTATAGTATGTATGGATCAGATTTTTATAGTTAGGTAGATATGCAAGAAATATTTAGCAAAAGGTAAGGAGGTATATTTTGCATTTATGGATCTGGAGAAAGATTATGATAGAGTTGATGAGGATGTCATGTGAAATGTGATGAGGTTGTAGGGAATTGGTGGAAGGTTGTTGCATACATAGGCAGTGAAACGTAGGGCTGAGACAGAAATGTGTGATGTTGCCATAGTTCCTCAGTTTGTTTATTGATGGAGCTGTAAGAGAGGTGAATACTCGAGTGTTTAGCCGAGGATTGAAACTGATAGATGAGAGTGATCGTTAGTGGGAAGTGAATCATTTGCTGTTTGCGGATGATACTGTTTTGGTTGCAGACTCGGAGTTATGTCGATTAGTGACAGAGTTTAGAAAGTTGTATGTGAGAAGGAAGTTGCTATGTAATGTGAGTAAGAGCAAGATTATGAGAGGCATGAGAAGGGAAAGTGGTGCTAGATTGAATTTCATATTGAATGTTGAGTTACTTGAGGAAATAGGTCAGTTCAAGTACTTTGGTTCTGTTATTACTGCAAAATTGCAAATGGTGCTGTGAAAGCAAATGTATGTCAGGGAATGAATGAAGGATGTAAAGTGTTGGGAGCAGTGTAAGGAATGGTAAGGAATAGAGGGTTAGGAATGAATGAAGAGAGCTTTCTGTATGAGAAAGTGATTGCACCAATTGTCACGTATGGATCGGAGTTGTGGGGAATGAAAGTGATTGAGAGACAAATTGAATGCATTTTAGAAGTGTCTGAGGGGTATGGCTGGTGTATATTGATTGGATAGGGAATGAATTAGCAGCTAGAGTGGATATGAATGTGTTGAGATTGTTGGCCATTTAGAGAGGATGGAAAATGGCCATCAGCTGAAGAAAGTAATGAATGCAAGAGTTGAAAGGAGAAGTACAAGAGGAAGGCTAAGGTTTGAATGGATGGATGGAGTGAAGAAAGCCCTCGGTGACACGAGAATAGATGTGAGAGAGGCAAAAAGTGTGCTAGGAATAGAAAGGAATGGCAAGTGATTGTGACACAATTCCAGTAGGCGCTACTACTATTTCGGGTCACCTTATGGTGACCACAAAGATAGCAGGAGTAGTAAAGTCAGCATATGATGTATCATTTGTGGTGGAAGATGGGGTTGGGCCGTATGGCCTGTGGCACCCTAGCATTACCAACCAAATTCGGCTGTGTCCCTCTTCAAGCAAGGAGGAAAAAGCAGGCAAAAAAATCCCCTTTGGTTTCTTTGTGAATGCCTGCTACTTCCCAAAATTGGGAGAAGTGCCATAGTAAATCGATAGATATATATTTATATTTGAATACCTTGTTGGAAATGTAGCAACTGTATGTATTTTACGGTTTAGAAATATTAATTCTAAAATCATTATATTTTCTAACACCAGTTTTCAGTACTGTACAGTTTTCATCTTTTTTGCAGGTAGAAGAGAGTGAAACTGTTGAAACTGAGGGAACAGAAAGTCTAGCAAGTCAGCAGGAATGTAGAGCAGAATTGAGAGAGCGATTTCTTTGGGCAGTCACCACTTTGGTTGGGAAGGAGATTGATGTTCAAATGCATGAAAATATAAATGTTTCAGGTGTGTTTAGGGGAGTTGATAAGGACGTCCTGAGTCTTCATGTCCAAAATCTAAAGACCCCCGCTATAACATATCCATATTCCATGCTAAGAATGCCTGATTGTTGTTCATTTAAATGCAACATCAAGTTTGGATGATGATTAACTAACAGTACATTTTATTTTTTATACTTTTTCTTGTTAAGAGGGATTTGTTTTTTGCCCCAAATTTTTGTAAGAACAAATAATGAAATAACTTGAATCTGTAGTAAGAATAAATTGAAGTACCTTTGCTCAAGCTTAGCTGAATCTGTCGTTATTTATGTGCCCTGAATACTTATGCAAAGTTTAAGGTAGAACGTGTGCTTAAGCTGTGTATGAGAGGACAATCCTTTTGCTTTTGATAAAATTTCATCCTAAATAGGCTTATAGAAAAATTTTATTACCTAAAATATTATAAAGTTCATTTACTACTTTTTGTGCTAGATAGTTTCAGAAAATATTTCAATGTAATACTGATTGGCCTTATAACCACATGCAATCATTTGGATGAAAGGCCAACAGTTTACCCATGTAGAGCAATGATTCGTCAACTAAAGATCATACCATTTAGTAAGCAATTTAAAATACTGGGAACTCATTGATTCAGTCTCATAAGCTAATAAGCTTTTCATGATGTAATGATACACTAATTTCATTCATCCCACTGCTGTGCAGTTCTATAGCTTTGAAACTTACTACAACAACTGTGGGAAGGTAGATGAATTTTTGAACAGGGTGTTACTTCAGAACAAGAAGTTCCATTTTTTCACCAGGGCATTATACATTATACATAATACCAACTATGTGGCCAAGGTTATTTTCAAATATTAAGTGAACCTTTTTAAATTCTTTTTGCCCATTTCCTTACCTTTATAAGATTCTCCAGTACACTATTATTGTTGCCCCAAGTTTCAGTTTTTATAATTTGTAATATTTTCAAAGAGGTACTGTTACTTGGATAATTTTTTAAAAGTTAATGCATATGTTCTGTTAAACAGAAGATTGTTGGAAATTTAACAAAAAGAAACTACTGAATATCTTTTAAGTGTTTAATGACCTTATTTTATACATTAAATAAAACATTTATGTACAACAGCTTCATAAAAATTACAGGGGGACTCAAATGCTACCTCAAGAAATACTTTTTTATCCATAAAATTTTTGGCGAATAAATTTGTATATAAAAAAAAGCACCAATACTACTACGAGCAATAGATCCTCCCTGAAGATTGAAATCGGGTTTACCTCAAGTTAATTTCTAGTATTAACTTAGAATAACTGGAATTTGAATTTCAACTTTATCTCAAGACTTTACCAAATAATTTGGAAATATATTTTAAAAGTTAAAAAAAAAAAAAATCTAATTGGCAACAGCCTTTTTCGTAGCAGCAAACGTTGCCATTCTTTCTTCAAGGACAGGCCTGAAGTGTCTGATGAGTCCCTGAACAGGCCATGCAGCACCATCGCCCAATGCACAGATGGTGTGGCCTTCAATCTGTTTCGAAACCTCCCACAGAGCATCGATCTCTTCTGGACTGGCATCACCTTTCACTGGAGAAGAAATACAAAGTTCACAGTCAAGAACAATTTCTTAGCCAAAATGTCTATAGTGCACTGTACTTTAATACTTTCAATTTGAAAATTTAAATCAACTCTTATAACAAGTTGATACTGAATACAATAGTAATGTCAATAATTTTAATGATATAAGAACTTTTATAAGAAAGAAGGTACAACGAGATATTAATAATTTAAATATTTGAAGTTAATAAAGAAACTGGTAAGAAAACAGAATAAATATGGAAAATTTACAAATCAGCAGTATTTTTTTATTGATAGGGGTATGATTTCAGCATAGCTATCTGATACTCTGATGAAATTCATAATGAAGTGTAGGTATTTACTGGTGGATGGCAGGGAAGCCCAGCCTCTTTCCCGACACACTTGAGTTGCTACTTTGACCTTCAACTAGGGCTTGCGGGGTGGAAGAGGCTGGTAGTAAAACTTAGGGACTCAGGTTGATATAATTAGCAAAAGCACATTATTTGAAAAATGGGATTTGTTCCTACACAAATACAAAACCTAGTCCTTTAATAAAAAAAAAAAAAAGGTGGAAGAAAACCCCTATAACCATATTGGCTGGACTACAATACTGGGATGTCAGGACAATTAGACCTGGTAGTGGTGCATGCTGTTGACTCATACCACTTGAAAACACACAAGAATATATTCTCATGGGTTAGGCTAGGTTTCTGTCCAAGGACAGAAAGCTGAAGACACTATCCTTCAAAGGATATATCACAATGTCAACTGTCAAAGGAGGCTCCTCCGTGCTGGAGATAAACTCAAAACGCAGAATGCCAGCAAGAGGGCGGGGTTGCCCCATCTCTAAGGGAGAGGCCCTCCGAAGGCCTGGACAGATAAGTATCGACAGCAGCCCCCTCACCCAGAAGGGAAACAGAGTATTCGTCATGTACTGCACATAAAAATTATGAATGTGGTTGATGGCCTGTTACCAGTGTGTAGTGGTCTGTGATGCTGCTCTGTATTCATATTATCTTGCCTGTGAACTGTTGGTCCCATCAAGTGTTTGAATGAATAACACAAAAAAACAAATGTACTATACGGCTATTGTTGATTGCTCGTGTTCGGCAGTCAACACCATAAAGTTAATGAATACAGTATTTTGTTTTGTTGTGGAGAACAACGAGGAAGTTAGGAACCTGTGACGGTGTGACCTGGAAATTAATCATTGTGTAATTTGTGTAATGGCTGAACGGTGAAATTCATTCATTACGAAAAAGGGTTAAGCGAAGTAACTGAGATTATCATCAAGGTAGATGCATAATGTTCTCAGGGGTTCTTGGTGAGCCATCAAAAACAAAAAGAAAGATTAAAAAATATTGAACGAACTACCAAAGTATTACATGACGAGAAAAATCCCTGCTGTAAGGTAGGAACATACAATGTCCTTGAAGTGTTTAGCAGATAATGACTATGACCGGAACAAGTGCAGATGGAATTTTGAAAATTATAAAAAATGCCAGGAATTTTGGATTGTATGTGCGTTTTGGAGTCCTATGCGTACTTGTCCTGGTCCTGAAGGCCGATCCTGCGGTACCTTCTTGTCTTCCTTAGGATTTTAAATTTCCGTTTTTTAACTGTGTAGTGGTCTATCTTGCATTTAGCTTAGTATTTTTCTCTGGCTTGTACAATATGCAGCAAGGCTATTCTGAAGTGGTCATTTCTTTTCTTTATGTTTTTTTGTGAGGCTGGAGTGTAAAGGGATGCTAATTTTTCCTTTAATTGCTTACTTGAATTTGACAAAACCAATGTTAATGTATTCCTAAGTTTTTTTTTTTTTTTCATTTACAAATAAGTATTTTTTGTTTTTGTGAAGACTGAAATTTATTCCAGTTCCTTAAACCATGATGTCCTTTTTTTTCAGCCACTGTTTTTTAATCTTTCTAATAAGTCATTTATCATAATTTTTTCCCTCCCACACTGTGTCTTATTGTCAGTATAAAAAAAATTCTTTCACTTTCACCAATGTTCTGATATTTTTTACCCAAGTTTAAAACCATCGAATATAGAGCTATATTCACATATATTGCTCATTTTTCCCTTAAGTGAATCAGCGGTCACACTACGCGTTTACCCAGCAAGATTAAGGCGGGGAGAAAATAAAAAAAGAACTAAGGTTCTAGCTGGGTTCCCTTGCTCAGTATAAATCAAGGGGTGGTGCCCAGTGCTCCGTTCTGTTGAACTGTTACCTAGATTTTTGGGTATCCCACCATTGTATATTTTTGTGTAGTGAACGTTGGGTTGTGGTCGGCATTCGGACACTAGGCAGTTCGGGTGTTACCTCTGGCCACAATCCGCAAACCACTACAACAATATATGGCTAATTGAAAGTACAGCATTAGGTTCTAAGTCTTCCCGTCCTCCTACCCACAAAGGGGTTGAGCAAACTCTCTAGCAAGAGTGTGCGAAAACTGAAGAGCGCAAACAAACAAGCAAGAGGTCAAACTACTGGAAGGAAAGAATGCAGTGAGTGCACAAACTAATAAGGGCAATG
Organism: Palaemon carinicauda; assembly: GCF_036898095.1. Taxonomy (NCBI): domain Eukaryota; kingdom Metazoa; phylum Arthropoda; class Malacostraca; order Decapoda; family Palaemonidae; genus Palaemon; species Palaemon carinicauda. The sequence continues at coordinate 113,640,855 of NC_090734.1, read as the reverse complement.
TGTGCGCCATGGGCATGCGTTCTATCAGGGGGGGGCGTCTGTTGAGTATGCTGTAGCCAGTGAGGGCATACCGGAGTGTGCAAGACGAGGTGGGAAATGGCAAAACGTGTGCGAGAACAGGTGAGCAATACTGATGGGTGCATGAGAAGTGGTGGGCATCGGCGAAAGGTGTGGGAGAAGAGATGGGCATCAGCAAAAGGCACGGGAGTACTAGTATTCATCGGCAAAAGGTGCAGAAGAGGTGGGCATTGGAAAAGATGCAGGAGAAGAGATGGGCGTCTGCAAATGGTGCAGAAGAGGTGCGCATCGGCAAAAGGTACGCGAGAAGAGGTGGGCATCGGCAAAAGGTGCACAAGAAGAGGTGGGCATCGGCAAAAGGTGCACGAGAAAAAGTGGACAATGGCAAAAGGAAAGGGAGAAGAGGTGGGCATTGTCAAAAAGTGCGGGAGAAGAGGTGGACATTGGCAAAAGGTACGTGACAAGAGGTGGACATTGGTAAAAGGTGCGTGACAAGAGGTGGACATTGGCAAAAGGTGAGGGAGAAGAGGTGTGTATCGGCAAAAGGTGTGGGAGGTGGGCATCGGCAAAAGTTACGGGAGGAGATAAAAATCAGCAAAAGGTGCAGGAGAAGAGGTGGGAATCTGCTAACGGTGTGGGAGGAGGTGGGCATTGGCAAAACGTATGGGAGAAGAGGTGGGCATCGGCAAAAGTTACGGGGGAGGAGATAACCATCAGCAAAAGGTGCTGGAAAAGAGGTGAGAATTGGATAACGGTGTGCAAGAAGATGCCATTGGCAAAACGTGTGGGCGAAGAGGTGGGCATCGGCAAAAGGTGCGGAAGAAGTGTTGGGCATCAGCAAAAGGTGCGGGAGAAGAGTTGGGCATCGGGAAAAGGTATGGGAGAAGAGAGGGCATCGGCAAAGAGTGCACAAGAAGAGGTGGGCCTCATCAAACGGTTCGTGAGAAAAGCTGGGCATCGGTGACACGTGCGGGAGAAGAAGCGGGCATTGGCACCACCATAAGGATCAACAGCACAGAGTATACTAGAAGTTTCATTCCAACTGTGACCAGATTGTGGAATGATCTTCCAACTCGGGTAGTTGTATCAGTGTAACTTTGGAAGTTAATCCTTGCAGAGAATGTTTTTATGTTGAACAGACTGACAGAACTCTATTTTCATATAGTTTTATTTATTTCCTTTCCTCAATGGGGAATTTTTCCCTGTTGAAACCCTTGGGCTTGTATCATCCTGCTTCTCTAAATACAGTAGTGTTGTGGCTTGGCTAGTAGTAATAATAAAACCATGAATACCACTTACAGTAATTAAGAACAGCAATAACTTGTGCTTGTAAAATACATTTCTGGGAGTCGAGACTCCCCGATGATCGTCGCCAAACGAGCGACGGAAAGAAACGACTACGACCGGGTAGAGTAGTGGGGAAACGTAATGTACGTTAATGAATAATAATAGAATGCCTCGCAGAACAACGGGAAACCGCCCGTGCAAAGCGGATGCCCCCGGGAGGGGAACATAGGCGCTTATAAGATATCGGCGGGAGGCTAGGAGTAGGTGGCTACGAGACGATATCAGGTATACCAACCTGCCAGACACACGAGTGATATGATCATGAGGAAAGGTTAAAAATCTCTATAAAAAACATAACACGTGGTAAATAAGAGAGGAAGGCATGCTGGATGATAATAACAATAATAAAATTAACTAGAAATCAATCGTAAAACAAACAAGGGCGCGAACAAGAGACAGAAAGGAACAAGCCTGGCGGCGCTAGGAGTAGGCAGGGCTACCAACAGAACACAGGGTCAGTGAAGTGCTAACAAAATGAAAACTAAATTGTAATAACTGACTCATGAAAGCCCCTCAAACTAATGCAATCATAAGAATGACGTTAAAATTTTATTTTCATTAGTAAAATAAATTTTTGAATATACTTACCCGATGATCATGTAGCTGTCAACTCCGTTGCCCGACAGAAATCTACGGTCGGGATACGCCAGCGATCGCTATCCAGGTGGGGGTGTACTCAACAGCGCCATCTGTGAGCAGGTACTCAAGTACTTCTTGTCAACAAGAACTCAATTTTCTCCTCGGTCCACTGGTTCTCTATGGGGAGGAAGGGCGGGTTCTTTAATTCATGATCATCGGGTAAGTATATTCAAAAATTTATTTTACTAATGAAAATAATTTTTCAATATTAATCTTACCCGATGATCATGTAGTTGATTCACACCCAGGGTGGTGGGTGGAGACCAGCATACATGTTAACAAAGAAGCTAAGTATCCCGTATTTCATTTTATTAGTTATTCAAAATAACAAACATAAAATAAATAAGTACCTGGTAAGGAAGTCGACTTGAACCATTACTCTGCCTTTATTAAGTACGTCTTCCTTACTGAGCCTAGCGGTCCTCTTAGGATGCTGAACGACTCCTAGGTGCTGAAGTATAAAAGGCTGCAACCCATACTAAAGGACCTCATCACAACCTCTAACCTAGGCGCTTCTCAAGAAAGAATTGACCACCCGCCAAATCAACCAGGATGCGGAAGGCTTCTTAGCCGACCGTACAACCCAAAGAACAACAATAAAAAGTATTCAAGAGAAAGGTTAAAAAGGTTATGGGATTATGGGAATGTAGTGGCTGAGCCCTCACCTACTACTGCACTCGCTGCTACGAATGGTCCCAGGGTGTAGCAGTTCTCGTAAAGAGACTGGACATCTTTGAGATAGAATGATGCGAACACTGACTTGCTTCTCCAATAGGTTGCATCCATAACACTCTGCAGAGAACGGTTCTGTTTGAAGGCCACTGAAGTAGCCACAGCTCTCACTTCATGTGTCCTTACCTTCAGCAAAGCAAGGTCTTCTTCCTTCAGATGAGAATGTGCTTCTCTAATCAGAAGCCTGATGTAGTAAGAAACTGCGTTCTTAGAAATTGGTAGAGAAGGCTTCTTGATAGCACACCATAAGGCTTCTGATTGTCCTCGTAATGGTTTTGACCTTCTTAGATAGTACCTAAGAGCTCTAACTGGGCAAAGTACTCTCTCCAGTTCGTTCCCCACCAAGTTGGACAGGCTTGGGATCTCGAACGACTTAGGCCAAGGACGGGAAGGAAGCTCGTTTTTAGCCAAAAAACCGAGCTGCAAGGAACATGTAGCCGTTTCAGATGTGAAACCTATGTTCCTGCTGAAGGCGTGGATCTCACTTACTCTTTTAGCTGTTGCTAAGCACACGAGGAAAAGAGTTTTTAATGTGAGGTCCTTAAAAGAGGCTGATTGGAGCGGTTCAAATCTTGATGACATAAGGAACCTTAGGACCACGTCTAGATTCCAGCCTGGACCTAAGGAGGTCCTGTAGATCTTTGTTGGTGGAAAGATCCAAGCCTCTGTGGCGGAAAACCGCTGCCAACATACTTCTGTAACCCTTGATCGTAGGAGCTGATAGGGATCTTACGTTCCTTAGATGTAACAGGAAGTCAGCAATCTGGGTTACAATGGTACTGGTTGAGGAAACTGCATTGGCTTTGCACCAGCTTCGGAAGACTTCCCATTTAGACTGATAGACTCTGAGAGTGGATGTCCTCCTTGCTCTGGCAATCGCTCTGGCTGCCTCCTTCGAAAAGCCTCTAGCTCTTGAGAGTCTTTCGATAGTCTGAAGGCAGTCAGACGAAGAGCGTGGAGGTTTGGGTGTACCTTCTTTAAGTGAGGTTGACGCAGAAGGTCCACTCTTAGAGGAAGAGTCCTGGGAACGTCGACCAGCCATTGCAGTACCTCTGTGAACCATTCTCTCGCGGGCCAGAGGGGAGCAACCAACGTCAGCCGTGTCCCTTTGTGAGAGGCGAACTTCTGAAGTACCCTGTTGACAATCTTGAACGGCGGGAATGCATACAGGTCGAGATGGGACCAATCCAGCAGAAAGGCATCCACGTGAACTGCTGCTGGGTCTGGAATCGGAGAACAATACAACGGGAGCCTCTTGGTCATCGAGGTAGCGAACAGATCTATGGTTGGCTGACCCCACAGGGCCCAAAGTCTGCTGCAAACATTCTTGTGAAGGGTCCACTCTGTGGGGATGACCTGACCCTTCCGGCTGAGGCGATCTGCCATGACATTCATATCGCCCTGAATGAACCTCGTTACCAGCGTGAGCTTTCGATCTTTTGACCAAATGAGGAGGTCCCTTGCGATCTCGAACAACTTCCTCGAATGAGTCCCTCCCTGCTTGGAGATTTAAGCCAAGGCTGTGGTGTTGTCGGAGTTCACCTCCACCACCTTGTTTAGCTGGAGGGACTTGAAGTTTATCAAGGCCAGATGAACCGCCAACAACTCCTTGCAATTGATGTGAAGTGTCCTTTGCTCCTGATTCCATGTTCCCGAGCATTCCTGTCCGTCCAGTGTCGCACCCCAGCCCGTGTCTGATGCGTCCGAGAAGAGACGGTGGTCGGGGGTCTGAACAGCCAATGGTAGACCTTCCTTGAGAAGAATGCTGTTCTTCCACCACGTTAGAGTAGACCTCATCTCTTCGGAAACAGGAACTGAGACCGTCTCTAGCGTCATGTCCTTTATCCAGTGAGCAGCTAGATGATACTGAAGGGGGCGGAGGTGGAGTCTCCCTAACTCGATGAACAGGGCCAGCGATGAAAGTGTACCTGTTAGACTCATCCACTGCCTGACTGAGCATCGGTTCCTTCTCAGCATGCTCTGGATGCATTCTAGGGCTTGGTTGATCCTTGGGGCCGACGGAAAAGCCCGAAAAGCTCGACTCTGAATCTCCATACCCAGGTAGACAATGGTCTGGGATGGGACGAGCTGGGACTTCTCTAAATTGACCAGGAGGCCCAGTTCCTTGGTCAGATCCATAGTCCATCTGAGATTCTCCAGACAGCGACGACTTGTGGGAGCTCTTAAAAGCCAGTCGTCTAAATAGAGGGAGGCTCTGATGTCTGCCAAGTGAAGGAATTTCGCAATATTCCTCATCAGTCTGGTAAACACAAGAGGTGCCGTGCTTAGGCCAAAGCACAGGGCTTGGAACTGGTACACAACCTTTCCAAAGACGAATCTTAGGAAAGGTTGGGAGTCTGGATGGATGGGGACGTGAAAGTATGCGTCTTTCAGGTCTAACGAGACCATCCAGTCCTCCTGCCTGACCGCTGCTAGGACCGACTTCGTCGTCTCCATCGTGAACGTCTGCTTGGTGACAAAAGCATTGAGAGCACTGACGTCCAGCACCGGTCTCCAACCTCCTGTCTTCTTGGCTACCAGGAAGAGACGGTTGTAAAAGCTCGGGGATTGATGATCCCGGACTATGACCACCGCTTCCTTTTGTAGCAAGAGCGACACCTCTTGTTGCAATGCTAGCCTCTTGTCCTTCTCCTTGTAGTTGGGAGAGAGGTTGATGGGAGATGTAGCTAGAGGGGGATTGCGGCAGAACGGAATTCTGTATCCCTCCCTTAGCCACTTCACAGACTGAGCGTCTGCACCTCTGCTCTCCCAAGCTTGCCAGAAGGTCTTAAGTCTGGCTCCTACTGCTGTCTGGAGAGGAAGGCAGTCAAAACTTGCCTTTTGCGGACTTGGAACCCTTCTTGGACTTGCCACGGTGACTGTCTGCACGGGTACCTCCTCTGCTGGAGGTTCTGCCACGAAAGGGCGGGATGAACCTAGAAGCAGGTGTGTCAACTGCTGCAGGGCGGAAGGGTCTAGGCACGGAAGGTAAGGTTTTAGCCTTACGTGCAGAAGAAGTCATCAGATCATGAGTATCCTTCTGGATAAGTGAGGCAGCCATCCCCTTAATCAACTCCTCCGGAAACAGACACTTGGAGAGAGGAGCAAACAACAACTCTGACTTCTGGCAAGGAGTGATACCAGCAGATAAGAAGGAGCAAAGATGTTCTCTCTTCTTAAGGACTCCTGATACATATGAAGCCGCAAGTTCACCAGACCCATCCCGAATTGCCTTGTCCATGCTAGACATGATCAGCATGGCCGAGTCCTTATCTGAAGGGGAAGTCTTCCTGCTTAAGGCTCCCAAACACCAATCGAGGAAGTTGAATATCTCGAAGGCACGAAAGACTCCCTTCAACAGATGATCTAAATCGGAAAAGGACCAGCAGATCTTCGAACGTCTCATAGCCAACCTGCGGGGAGAGTCAACCAGACTTAAGAAGTCGGCCTGGGCAGAGGCAGGAACCCCCAAGCCGGGTTCCTCTCCCGTGGCATACCAGACGCTCGACTTAGAAGCAAGCTTGGGAGGAGGAAAGACAAAAGAGGTCCTTCCCAGTTGCTTTTTGGAATGCAACCAGTCCCCCATAACCCTCAAAGCTCTCCTAGATGATCTGGCGAGAACAAGCTTGGTGAAGGCAGGCGCAGCAGACTGCATGCCCTGAGCAAACTCGGAGGGAGGAGAACGAGGGGTTGCAGACACAAAATGCTCAGGATACAAGTCCCTGAACAAGGCAAGGACTTTGCGAAAGTCTAAGGAGGGTGGCGAAGACTTGTGTCCTTCAATATCAGAGTGAGGTTCATCCAGATGTGCAGCTTCATCATCCGAAAGTTGAGTTGTGAGTGGCAAAGGCAGAGCAGCAAGCTGAACGGCTGAATCCGGCAGAACGGGTGCATGCGTACCTGCGGATCCAACATCATGCCTCTGCTGGTCGGTCTGCGAGCTGGCAACAACAAAAGCAGAGGGCTGGTGTGTGGGAGGGGCTGCGGTGGGCTGAGGAGCATGCGGTATGGTATGCAGAGCATGCTGTAAGGTATGCGGCTCATGCTACATGGTATGCGGAGCATGCTGTAAGGTATGCAGAGCATGCTGCATGGGCTGAGGAGAATGCCGCATAGTGCTGGAACCCGGCAACTCCTGATGCGGCAGCTCACGCATGTTAGCAGATGGTGCAGCAAGAACATGCGTCTGGCAGGGAGGACTGCGCATCGGTGGAGGAGCTCTCACAGGTGGAGTGTGGGAGCAGGCAGCCGCAGTATCTGCTGAGCGCACAACCTCTGCGGGTTGTAGGTTAACAGGAGAGGTGTTAACTTTCTCGGCATGATACTCCTGCATGAATGCCGCAAGCTGAGACTGCATAGTCTGCAGCATGGACCACTTAGGGTCTACTGTGGTTGGAGCAACAACAGACGGAGCAGTAGCCTGTTGAGGGACCACTCTACCTCTCTTGGGAGGTGTGCAGTCATCAGATGACTGCGGCGAGTCCGAACTGACCCAGTGGCTACACCTGGGCCGTTGGACTAGCTCGGAAGGGACCTTACGTTTGAGCGGTCGTGAGACCTTGGTCCACTGTTTCCTCCTGGAAACTTCTTCCACAGACGAGGAATGTAAGGGCTCATTCGTCTGTATGTGGATGGGACGATCCTTAACAGATACGTCCGCAACCACTGAGGATACATCCGTGCGCCGATCAAGGCCTGCCGAACCCTTTGGTCCTTCGACATTGCTTCTCCCCTGGGCTTGGGAGCTTGCAAGAGGTCCCGGACTGGGAGGACGACTGGCACGCACAGATGTACCCTCATGCGCAACACTGACACTGACACTATGCACATCACTAGCACTAACACTTCCCACTGCACTCTTCGCTTTCAGCTCTCTGACATCTGCCAAGAGCTGATTACGGTCACTAACCAACGACTCCACCTTCTCACCGAGAGCCTGAATGGCACGCAACATATCAGCCATTGCAGGCTGAGCACTCGTAGCAGGTTCGGGAGTCACCACCACAGGGGAAGGAAAAGGTTGAGGGGCATGGGGAGAGGAAAAATCCACAGAGCGAGAAAACTCCTCCTATCTCTCTCCTTCTCTAACCTACGTGCATATCTAAGGAATTCGTTAAAATCGAATTCCGAAAGCCCAGCACATTCCCCACATCGATCTTCCAATTGACAGGATTTACCCCTACAATTGGAACATACGGTGTGAGGATCTATAGAGACCTTCGGAAGATGCCTAGTACAAGTCCTAACACTACACTGCCTGTATTTAGGAACTTGGGACTGGTCAGACATCTTGAATTTAGAAGTAGTCAAGGGGGAATTCCAAAATTAAGCAAAGTTCGTTAACCAATAAATCAAATTAATTCCAAAAGCTTGCTAAGCTAAGGATAAAGCTTCCTGAACAGCGAAGGCTAAACTTTAGAGCAAATACATCACCAAATCGTGAACAATAACTCCAAAATCAACAGCGTATCCAAGTAGGTCTTGCCGGCGGCACGACAGAGGAAAAATTGAGTTCTTGTTGACAAGAAGTACTTGAGTACCTGCTCACAGATGGCGCTGTTGAGTACACCCCCACCTGGATAGCGATCGCTGGCGTATCCCGACCGTAGATTTCTGTCGGGCAACGGAGTTGACAGCTACATGATCATCGGGTAAGATTAATATTGAAAAATAGTAAGCGAGTCCGTGGTGTGCGAACGTAAATAAGCTAAGATATGATATGTGGAAAAGAACGCCGATGGCGATCAGGCATGCCAACCTCCAATATACGGACATGAATATGAAATAACTGTTATAATAAAACAGGACAATATAAAATTGATACGGTGTGTGAACCGTGGAGATCCGTAAAGCTCACAACGAGAAACAATCAGTATGGAGGACTAATTGAAAATCGTTAGAACGAACGAGAGAGAGAGAGAGGAGGGAGCCTGAACCGAGGGAGACCCAGCAAGGTCGTGAATAAAAACTGAATAATATAAACCAAAACGGACAAGGCTCCCTCCAAAATCTCAAAACTCATACCTCTGGTACTTAACTTAGATGTAGTGACAGTGGAGTCGGACATCTTGAGGTAAATCCAGAGAAAAACAGCGAAATGTACACACAACACAAAGTATTGTTATTACACTGCGTGCTAAAAAAGGAGAGACGTCACTGGCTTGGGTTGGTTAGTAGTAGTACGGGGTTGAACGGCGCCTCGCTGTTCGGGGATTTTGACAGGAGACATCTAAATGGTGCGAGGCCTCTGGTTGTGATTTATTGCGCCCCAGTATTATATCGACACCTTATACAGGTGAGCGAGCTGGGTTCAACCTGGCATTCCCATGCAATTTTTTCTCTGGTAATATATAGCAGTTATATACCTTAGAAATAGTGCTAAAGGAGCATTTCACTGGGCGACACGGGTCTCTCGCCCAGAAATAGATTTTTCCCTCGTCAAAATCCCTTAATAATAATGAAGTGATAGCCTTACATAGCATGAAACAGAATTACTGGTACTCACCAAATCTGGTCATGACCTTGAACATCCAGCTGACACCTTCTCGGCAGGGTGTACACTGTCCACAAGATTCGTGTTTGTAAAACTCTATCAGTCGGGCAATTGCTTTCACAATATCTGTCTGCTTATTCATCACAATTATAGCAGCTGTTCCAAGTGATGTCTGACATGCTACCAGGCCATCAAAGTCCATGATTGCCTCTTCACATACACTGAAAAAAAGGGGGTTTAGGTTCAGAGAAAATAAAGAAGAAATTGATCGATCTATAAATAAGGCTTGAATAACATGTCATACCCAAGGATCACTACATTAACTTACCACTTGTGATACTAGTTAATTGAGACTTACTGCTTAGGAATAACAGGTGTTGAAGATCCCCCTGGAATAATACCAAGAAGGTTATCCCAACCTCCAAGCACACCGCCAGCATGACGTTCAATCAATTCCTTTAGAGGAATAGACATTTCTTCTTCAACTGTGCATGGATTGTTCACGTGGCCAGAAATGTTGAAGAGCTTAGTTCCACTGTTACGTGTGCGGCCTAATCCAACAAACCACGAGCCACCTCGTCGGCAGATAGTCTAAAGAGAAAAATATTTGAAAGGTACCATAATTTATTTTACTTATAGAAGTTAATAAGTAAGCTTCTGAATGGAAAGAGGGCTGCTAGTTATAAAAATATAGCTTTAACAGTTTGGACAATGAAAGGTCAAATTTTGGATAAATGTGATAGGGAAATAAATACAAGGTTAAATTTTCTTTCCATTACAAAACACAATTTTCTTAAATATTGATTTATTTTAATATCACTACTGTACATCATATAAATAATAAAAATAAAAAAATTAAAAATAAACTATACAGTACCTTAAATACAGTTCATTAAAGAATATGACAATATAAGTGTACACACCTAACACAATGTACATGTGCAGGTGTAGAACAATTAAATAATATTGCAGCAATCAAAAATGAAAGAAAAGATGAGTGTATTTCATTGAATTCTAAGGAAATAATTAAATTCAATAAAAACTTTAGGGACCAAGTGTACTACAATTCTAAGCTGAATCTCGCATACTTACTGGAGCAACAGCCACAGTTTCAACATTGGCAACAGTTGTAGGGCAGCCAAAGACGCCAACGTCAGCTGGGAAAGGAGGTTTGAGACGGGGCTTTCCCTGCTTACCCTCAAGAGATTCGATAAGTGCAGTTTCCTCTCCACAAATGTAGGCACCAGCACCGCGGTGCATGAAGACATCAAAGTCATACCCACTTCCACATGCATTCTTTCCAATTAGACCGGCTTTATATGCCTGAAAAAGCAATGACATCGTTTTACTTAAGTACCAAATATGCGAAGAAAAGTTACAAATTCTACCAGAAGAAAATTTTTTTAATTTTACCATGAAAATTCATGTGAGGAATTAATATTCATGTTTTCATGACACATAACGAAGATGCAAACTCACCTCGTTAATAGCAACCTGCATGTTGGATGCTTCATTGTAAAATTCTCCTCTGATATAGATGTAGGCTGCTCTGGCTCCCATGGCACGACCAGCGACAAGGCATCCTTCAACTAGTTTGTGAGGATCGTGACGCATGATCTCCCTGTCCTTGCAAGTACCTGGTTCGCCCTCATCAGCATTAACAACCAAATATTTTGGGCGTCCGTCAGAACTGAAAAATTGTGGTAATTTTTCAAATTTGTTAAAGGTAGCAAATTCTATTACTGTACATATGCATACAAAATTTTATTTCTAGCATAATCCAACTCAATATATTTTCTAATTTCCTCAAAGAACTTTTCTTCAGCTCAAAGAATTTTCCATTGGCTTATTCTACATTATCTTTAATAGTGAACATAAAAGCTAGTTTCAGCTATATTTCTTAACCTAAGTTACTTGTTACCAAAGCTGTACAGTGCAGTACAGATACAGTACTAAATTTTGCAACAACACAAAAACAGAAATTCCAATACAAAGAGAATTGCAAATCCTGACTACAAGTAGGCAAATTAGCAAGATAAAATACCAGAACCATTCATACTCACGGTTTATTCATGAAGCTCCACTTCATACCAGAAGGGAAGCCTGCACCACCCCTACCACGCAAACCAGAGGTCTTGACCTCATTGATAATCCAGTCGGAACCCTTCTCAATTATTTCCTTTGTCTTGTACCAGTCACCCCGACTCAAAGCACCCTTCAATCTCCAGTCGTGACGACCATATAAGTTTGTGAAGATACGGTCTTGGTCAGCTAAGGGTCCGTAAGTTTTCTGCGGATAAGATGTTAATACTCTGTAAAGCTTTCAACATCATAAACTTTCATAAATAAAGGTAAAAGGGCCATCAACTAACTGATAACTATAAACTTCATAAAGAAATACTGTACCATGATATGATTTGCACTGTATACTGTATGTCAAAGAAATCTGGTTTTGTACTGTACATATTAATAACAAAGGATAATTTTTCTCATCAATTTTTATGACATACCTTCTCACAGTAATGCCTCTTGACAAATACAGCTGAGCTTGAACCATGGTCTGAAAATAGAGAAATACAATTAAATAACCACAATACCTCTTGAAACAGCATTAAAGCACAAAACTTTTATAAAGCCAAAACAGAATTTCCTGAGAACATCTATTTCTTCAACTTGAAACACACTACCGTATGCCAGTAATCAAAGGAGCCACAGTTTTCCACATACATACTACAATATACTGAACTACCCCCCCCCCAAAAAAAAAACTACTACTTTGCATTATCATACCACATGCATGAGCAAGGCTAACCCTAAAGAAATGGATATAAAATCAATGATTAATGTAAATAGAAAAAAAAACTTACTACAGTAATCTCTCACTTAAATACTGTACTGTACGTTTCATTCTCGGCCCCTTGGAAAAAAAAAAGGGGGATAATTTACAGTAATTGTGAAATCCGCATGCATAAAAGCATTACAAAAAACATAGCAGTCAATTTTCCCACTCTGCTATCTCTATTCTTATATTCAAATCATGGAAAGGAGGGAGAATTATTCCTATTTCCCCAGTTCCCAAAAATGTAAACTATCGATGATTAAGGTTCCATTCTAATCTTTTTCAGTTTATGGGTACCAATATCATGTGTTTTATTATACGTGTAAACTGTGTATGTGCGTGTTTCTGTGTGTGGTTGCATTGAATATTAATCCTTATGTCCTCAGACCTCTCACTCCTTTAGCATTGTGCATATATGCACAGTATAAGGATTGAGATGGGAGGAAAATTTGTGGTAGTTTGTAAACTTACAGTAATGGGTGTACAATAAATAAAACTTTCAACAATTTCACAACTTATTTTGCTAATATATTGTTAGAAACAGATTAGATGGAAGGGATGTCTGGAATTTGGGTGATGGAGGCCATTTAACACCAAGGTACAACTTGAGGAAAACCTAACCAATGCACTAAAGTAAAACTTTAAAGAAGTCAGACAAGAAGATTAAAAGAAGGATGCGGGAATAGAGATAAAGTAAAAGGATAAAACGTGTGTGCAGCTAAGTGGAAAAGAAATACTACAAAACTGTAAATTAATGGCTAATATTCTATAAACACAGAGAATTAACCTCTACAGAGGAAAACAGCTTTGGAGATTGTCTGATAAATTCATTGATATACTGAACACACCTTAGCTTGTGTTGATGTTATCTTTAATTTTTTATGGAAACATAACACTTACTATTCTGGATTATCATTTGTGTTGGTGGCATTCATATCTACCACAGTTTCTATGGTATAAATCAATGCGCCTGATTTCAGGATGCTTATTCCACCTGAAATCCCTCAAATGCTTAGAGGCCCTCTAGCTAAAGTCCTATTAATGATAATTTAATCGCAGTTAACAGAAAAATTACTGCTCTCCTTTTTTATAATCGTGCAACAGGGGAGGAGACATTACAAGGCAACTTACCAACTCTAAATATTGTAAAATCCTTGCCAGCTAAAAAATATAACAAAATTACATAAGACTTTCTTCTATTCTTATGTAATTTCATACATCAATTATCAAATGTCCAGTAATTACAATGTAATTTAACATGTACAAAAATATCATCACTTTGAACATCTACTAGAAGAAATTTCACATTGGTTATTCACTGATCCTTTGTAGCCATAATATTCAAATACAAAGATATAAGAATCTCTTTAAGCTAAGAAAACAATGGTCAATACATTACTATCCTGTTTACAAAGCATCACGTAAACTTTGCCAATGTTATATACATTTCTAATCAACTTCTTGAAAAATTGATAGATTAGGTTAAAAAATTAACCAATTACTTTAGGGTGCAACAAACAAAGGCTATAATGATTGCTCCTAGCTACAATTACTGTATTGTTATTAAAAAAGGAAAAAAAAATAGAAACAAACTAATTTACTTATTCCTACACTATTATGCATAATTAGATTGATGATTGATTTTCAGTTGTCTGGCATCCTGACATATAGAATTAGAAGGGAAATGGGTTTTCTGGTATCTAGTAATAAATACAGTAATTAATTCCACTGCCATGTCGACTAGTATAATTTTCCAATTGTACCATTCAGCGATACTGAGAATGGTACAGGGCTTTGCCATCTGATAAATAAGGATACCGCGCATTAGGTTAGGTTAGTATAATGATGGACATGATTCCTGTACGCATAGAATACTCTAACACCAAACATAAACTTCTCCACCTATTCTAACCTAACCTACAAGCCATGTCCTTACCTACTTGCCTAACGCGATGGCTAACAACACCTGCGACTCCGCTTAAAGTGCCGTATTTTTACCGATATGGTTGAAAATAGGTCTTACTGTATTTTTGGACAGGGAAACCTTTCCTAATAAAAAAAAAACAACTTTTCCTTGTAGAAAAATACCCGTTCCATTCGAAAATGACACTTATTCTGGTCGCAATAAATACTTAATGTAATATATATATATATATATATATATATATATATATATATATATATATATATATATATATATATACAGTATCTGCCGATAATGGGGGACCCCTAGTAGGAACTTGGGGTTTTAAGTGGGGAAAACAAACATACTTGGGAAATGGTATATAATGGTAAAACAAACTTTTTCTTCTCTATAGATTATGTACTTTGATGTATAATAAATCCATGGAAAACTGCACAAATCATCTATATCCTATATTAACTGTATATTTTTCATTTATTTGTTGACATTCTATTGGTCGGTTGTATTCGCTCCCGTTCATTCGTATGTACATAGCAGTTTTAGATCTTTTTCGAATAAACCCCGCCCTCCAGCACATAAACCTCGCCTTTCTTCATTTTTATCAATAGGATTACTTGTTTCCTTACAACCCATCCCTATTTTTCCCCACGTCATTCAAGCATGTTTACTCGCGACATTCAAGTATTCTACTGGACCTAGCCTTCTTATACCGCATGTACCCTTCTTTTTTTGTAATACCCACTTGTACATATTACGTTTTACGCAAGAATTACTCGTTTTCTTACAAACCCTCCTCATTTCTACCCATGACATTCAAGTATTCTTGATCTGACCCTTCTAATACTGTATGTACCCATTCTTATATGCAATACCCACATGGGTATACAGTACTGCGTTTTATCCTAACCATTCTTCTAATACCATATGTTTATGCAATACCCACGTGGACATATTTTTTACTCTAGTTATTCAAGTATACTACGAGTTTTTACCCCTCTAACAGCATTGTTATTTATTCGTTGATGCAATACCCACATGTATATTTCTCTTTGTTTCCATACCCCTTTCAACCGTTTTCCCCTTATCACGGCATTTCAATTTATTACCATAAAATATTTACTATTCTCTTAATTTTAACTTACTATTTTTCCCTCATACCTGTTATTACCTTATCACACCCAGTTTTCACATAAATACTTGCTCTGAACAAGTTTCCCATGCCAAGTTCATTCAAGTTTACTTTGTAGACTCCAATGTTTCCATTAACCAATCACATGCCCATACGTATGGAAAGTTTCCACCGGGGGGGGGGGGGGGGTGATATTTCCCATCCCCTTTCCTTATCGCTTCAAGTGAATCAGTCCCTTCACAAGCATTTTTCCCTGTAAAACCATTGTCAGTGTTAAGCCTTTGTTCGTATTCTACTCCTTTCGTGTTTTATTATGGAACCTCTAATACAAACATGTAATGGTTGTAGTTATCCGTACTTAAAACCCGAAGGGAAGTTTCATGGAAATTACCATGGTACACCAGATGTAATTGACACTTTCGACTCTACCTTACGCCACCTCCAGTACACCAACAATTGCTATTAGACCCCGGCCTTCGACGTCCCGACCATAAAGCAAGTCATTTCTACTTTAAGTTTAATACCTGGTTAATGAATGGAGTTCATTATTAAAGTTATATCAATGTTAGCGTGCGCAGCTCAACATTACCGCTTGCCAATACATACGGAGCTTGATGTTTTTACTTTTCGGCACATACAGCCCCATAATTTATATCAACGTTTAATATTCTGGGTGCACAGGTGCAAGGTGATTAAATTTTCACGTAAAATCCAGATAGTTAAAACTACACAAATTCTAAATCAATATTAAAAAATGCACAAAGCTTAAAATACATAAGCAAGGTATTAATCTAAGCTAGTCTTAAGACTGACAAATTTCAAATATTAACGCTAGACTATTCACACCTGTTCTACTCTGGAATTTCCTGAACAACGGCTTCGCTAAACACACCAAGTATCATGGATCTAACATACCATGATTATGAGACAATACGCCAACTAGCCTATGACCTCTACCATAACAACTATAATTTTACTGTTAATTATAGGTATTAAACACAACCTGGCAGAGTTGCAGGGGCTATCTAGATGCGAAATGAGAGATCAATCCAGTATTTTGGGTTTATGACTTAGCTACAGTGTCAGCATTAAAATAGAATTTTTTCTTAAACAACCTAGTCAATGCTCGGTTAAAGGTATAAGGTATTATTGGAGATATTTAATTGAAATATCTTATTTTTCCTGAAGTTTCCTTTCCTCACTAGGCTATTTTCCCTGTTGGAGCCCCTGGCTTATAGCATCCTGCTTTTCCAAATAGGGTTTTAGCCTAGCAAATAATAATAATAATAATAATAATAATAATAATAATAATGGCCGGCAAGATAGAGTAGTCCCCAAAAACACACGGAAATTACGTGATGCAAAGTTTCCTGGTACTTTCTAAACAAAACAAAATTGCCCAAAAATATTTTCTTGGCAACAGAACATAATCGATTCATGGAAATGAGTTCTAAATAAAAAGAAAACCTCCACAGAAGACAGTTGGTAAAAGTACCTTCGAAGGCTAACCGTGGCCAGACACCAGTTTTCATCAGTTCTCCTCCAGTTTCAGCAACTAATAGTATATTTCCTCGTTACTAAGAAATTAAGCATGCAAATATTTGTAATACTTACTTAAACTGCTCCTAATTAAAGGAGTAATTCGAGCTAACGATGACATCTTAGCCGTCGTCGTCTTGTGAATTGTTTCTCTTCTCAGCTGTTTTGTAAGATGATGGCAAGCGAGAGTCCGTTGCCTGGTGTTGTGTAATTTTATAAATATCTCAAAAAAATAATTTTGATGTAGAATAAGTACGTATATTGCTTTATATTGTATGATGATATGTTTTTCATTGCGGAATAATTTTATATCTATATTAAGAGATATGTTATGTATCGAATAGTGCTGATTTGATTGATCTTATATAGCCATAGAGAAATGTCAAAAGTCATTACGTATAGTAAACCCAAAACCATTATATACAGTATACTGTACTGAAGTCATACATACGTCATTATGCTAATAATGGCCATAAACGAATACAACTCAAGATTACATAAGAGGGGAAATTGCGTTGCATCTTTATCGCACTTGATTGATCACTTCTATGCCATATCTAGTATACTGTAATTATAAACAATGCAGTTGTTATTATTATTATTATTATTATTATTATTATTATTATTATTATTATTATTATTATTATTATTATTATTATTATTATTAACTAAACTACAACCCTAGTTGGAAAACCAGGATGCCTATGAGCCCAAAGGCTCCAACAGAGAAAAATGGCCCGGCGAGGAAAGGAAACGAGGAAATAATAAACTATATGAGAAGGAATGAACAATTAAAGTAAAATATTGTAAGAACAGTAACAACATTATAACATCTTTCATATATAGGCTATAGGCTACTATAAAAAGAGGGTAAAGGTGTACTGTATTTGATTCTCATTTCGAACAGGCGACGGGAACGAGTGTTAGTTTCGAAGAGAGCGGATTTTTTTTTTTTTTTTATAAAAAAATAGTTTTTTTTTTCCTAGGTTACATCGCCTTGTAATACAGTACAATGATACCAAAATGAGACTTACAGTAAGTCAGCCAGTTCAACATAAAAACATTTGCTGCAAATTTGAACTTTGGAAGTTCTACAGATTCAACTACCCTATTAGGAAGATCGTTCCATGTCTTGGTCACAGCTGGAATAAAACTTCTAAAATACTGTGTAGTGTGTACTTATTTTACTTTAAGGGGTGTTTTTCTGGTCCTATGCATCAGGGGAACCCTTTTCTCGACAGGACCTTCACAATTCCAAGACATTTAGCATTTCGGAGTCCGGACCACATATTGCTCGTTTATTGTCAAATCTACAATATCGAAGCACTTAGCAATCAAGAGAGTCGTTAGTTTCCTTTTTAAAGCCTTAATATATTCGGTCTTTTGGATTTTTGCTTGGAACTTATTACATCGTCTCGGTATCGCATATGTAAAGGCTCTATACTAGAGCCTATTGTAGACAATCTAAGTTCCATAACTTGAAACTATCTGTAACTATTCTCGTGTCAATACGATTTGTTGGCTGCATAATATGTAGCAATTCTAGATATTTTGGACGGCCGGTTCTGATAACTTGATGGGTTAATTATACATATTTCAAACTTAATTCTGACTTTAATGGGCAGTCAGTGTTAGTAGTTGTAGTGGGACGCATTTGTCTTGCTCATCTGTTTATTAAGTTTTGTTAAATTCTTAAGTTTCACTTTTGGTAGATTGTAGTAGATGGAGTTACAATGGTCGATCTTGGTAATAGCACTGTTTATCACAAGTTTCTTCACAGAATGTTCATCCAAGTACTTCTTTATAAAAGCAACGTTTCTAAGATGACTTTATAAAAGCAATGTTTCTAAGATGATAGCCAGCAGATTTGACTTCATTATCTATTTGGACATTGAAAGACAAGTTACAGTCAAGATATAGATCGCGAACTTTACTAGATATCGGGACAGAGTTGTTATTTATGTTTATTTAAATAGCACTCAAGTTTCTTAGGTGATTTTCTTTCCGACCGCCACAAACTCAGTTTTATTTCAATTTAATTTTAGTTATTTGATTGACATCCATTCCATAACACGAGCAAGAATTTGCTTTAGAGTTTCAGTATTGTCATCTATATCATTTATGGAGAAGTAAAATTGTGTTATCTATAAATAATTTGAACTTCACTCCATGGCTTTATAGTACTTTTGATAGACCGATAGTACAAATACAAAATAAGATTGGGCACAGTACAATCCCCTGAGGTACCTGTCTTTTTAATGGTTCATATGTTGAATAAGAGTTTCCGATTTCTACACAGTTGTTTCTGTCAGCCAAGAAGTCTTTTAGGTATTCTAAAGCTTGATCTTCAATACCGAGGGACCGTAGATCATTTAATTGCAGTTTATGCACAACTATATCAAAAGCAGCACTAAGACAGAGATATCAAAATGCCACTTTTGTTTTCCTCCAGCATTTCTAGCATATCATTTACAGCAGAACAGATAACCGTCTCCGTAGAGTATTTAGCCTCATGATGAAGAAGACATGATTATTAGAATTAACCGCAAACCTAGTATTACAAACAGGATGGTACTGTCCAGGAAGATCTAAATGTAAAGGGTGGTCAGAATTATGAAAAATCCTATGCAACACGCAAAACAAATTAAGTTAATGAATGTGTCAAAGATTGATACATAGATCAGGAATAACAAATTGAAAGATCTTCAGTTCCTGTTCAATGAATTAAGATGGGAATCAGCAGCTGCAGACCAGACAGTAGAACAATACTTGTAACAAAGTAGAATTAAAGAATTAAATTACTGCTTCAGAATAGATAACCAAAAATCTTACAAGATTTTCTCAATGAGCTATTTTTTTTTTTTTTGTAACAAGAAAAGAAAGATCCAATGTGGTTCTTAAAAATAAATTTGCTGTCGAGAATTCCACCTAAGATTTTAAAGTCATACAGAGTTGAAATACAAATAATAATAATAATAATGATAATAATAATAATAATAATAATAATAATAATAATAATAATAATAATAATAATAATAATAATAATAAAACATTATCAATGCTGAGATCCAGATGTTGAGAAGCCGCTATCCGTGACCTACTTACAATCATACTTTGAGTTTTGTTATGATTCAACTTCATGCCCAATAATTTGCACTATGCACTAATTTTAGCTAGATCTCTATCAAAGGATTCAGCAACCCCAGATTTACATTCAGGAGATGGAATGGATGCAAAGAGAGTAGCATCATATGCACATGAAACGAGCTTTTTTTCTAGGCCACACCACATGTCATTTGTACATAGTATGAAAAGTAATGGGCCAAGAACACTATCCTGAGGAACACCAGATAATACATTCCTATACTCACTCAGGGGCGTAGAGAGGCTGGGTATAGCCACCCCACTTTTTTTTCTTTTTTTTTTTTTACCGAAAATTTATTTTTATATCTTTTACTTCAGGAAAGATTAAAAAAAGAATATCATACAGCACAAATTTAGTAACTCAGAAAAGATTCTAAGGTATCAAATTATATAAACTAATAACCAATTTTTCATAAGAATTATCATTGAAAAACAATTTCTGAAATAGAAGGTTTTTGTTAACAAGAATTTCCATGTTAGAGTAAGGAATTATTCTACTATATATATATATATATATATATATATATATATATATATATATATATATATATATATATATATATATATATATATATATATATATATATATATATATATACAGTATATATATATTGAGGTAGGTCGTTGCTCCTGGTTAGCTTCAAAGATAAAATAAAGAGGAGGACGAAGAGTCTGGACAACATCTTTCAGTTTATTGGTGTCGACGTTTCGGGACTCATCCCATTATCAAGGCTAAAATGGACACATAGCCTAAAACATTATAAGCAAAAAACTCAGTAAAAATATATAAATTACAAAAAAAGTAAAAATTAAAATTATAAACACGGTTACAAATAAAAACTGGAGATAAAATAAAATTAACTTAGAGTAAAGTATTTTAAAATTAAATATACAAACATTCAAATTGTCTGAGGAAGCCAACCTATCTGGACTAGACTAGAGAACTGAGTGACTATCTGAAGGACAGCACTCAGGAAGAAAATTCTAAATTTGCCGGCTTAAACGATGTGGAGGGGCCAGAGGATAATTGGCTGTTTAGTTTAGGAGCCTTTTCTTTAATCATTAACGACTCTAATACTAGTAGAGAAGAGTTGTTTGGCGCTTGAGCAATGATTTCAGTTTTTATATGTAATGTTGGTCTTGCATTTACTTGCATGTTCTCTGATGGTTGAGAATTCTTTGGTTTTGTGCTCACATCCAGTTCTATGACTCACTTCCCGATGAGCATCTATACGAACTTTCAGCAATCTTTCTGTGGAACCCACATAATTTCCGAGATTACATCTCGGACAAGTAAACATATAGACCATTGAAGAACGCATTAGATCGGTGAGAGAATCCTTAATTCTAAACATGGATCCCACTGTCAGGGTATTCTTAAAAATAAGTTTAAAATCCAGACTCGGAAAATTGTTTAAAATTACTTATTTAAATTGTTTCCCATATTTTCCGTTATTAATAAAAGGTAAAGAGGCATAGAAAATAATTTTTTGGTACTGTAGGAACTTGAAGTTTAGGTTGGTAATGTTTGGTCAGAAATTTGTTAACTAATCCATAAAATATTTTAGTTGGAAAACAGTTGTCCTTGAAATGCTGCTTCAAAAAAACTATTTCATTTTGAAAGGATGTCCAGTCATACGAAAGATGAAATGCCCTGCAGATCAGGGTTGTTACGGCATTTAACTTGAAATTGTATAAGCAAAAGCTAAAATAATTGGTGCCTAAACCAGTGAACGTCTTTTTTCTAAATACGCTTGTTTCTAGACGTGTCTGCCCTCTTGAGATGTTAATGCCAAGATATGGTAACTTGTTATTTTCTTCTTCCTCAATAGTGAACTTGATGTTTGGATGAACGTTACTGATGAAATTTAAAATCCTAGCAGCATGTTCCTTTTGCTTAAAAGTAGCTAACGTATCATCTATGTAGCGTTTATAAAATATAGGTCTAAAAACACCGAATATCCAAAGGTCTCTTAAGTACACTCAAACAAAACTGGGTAATTATTCTTAAGAATTATTCAAACAACTCTTACTTCAATTCTTTAACAGGGGCATGAGTGAATACTAAATTAAACGCTGGTGGTTGGAATAATACACTCCTTACACAAATGAATATATTCTAAATAAATTACAACACTTCAAAAAAAAAATTACATATAAAAAATAAATCACTCGGAATATTAGGTCTGAACAAAACTTAGATTAAGACAAAAATGTTGAGATCTGAAAATTATATAATTACTTGACTTGAAATATTAAATCTGAATAAACCTTAGACTAAGACAAAATAAATAATACTTATGAAAATTATACAATCACTTGTTTCACTTGAAATGAACTTTTATACCAACAAATAAGCTTGATACTTAATGAAAATAGATAACCAGATGACGATACAAATACCTTTTACGTTACTACAGGGCCAGTTACAAAACTTTACACAATGCCAATACTCACCCCAATACAATAAATTTGAAATCACCTTTGGCTTCTTTCGTTACGTTTCAACACAGGATTTACGTTAGGGCACAGAATCACTTTGGAGAGGACACACTATAGGTACTGAGAGAGAGTGAGGGAGGCACTTTGGCTATTTCACAGGATGGCTGCTTCTCTACTGCTGCTATGAAGCCCTGGGGGTTGGTGCATATATAAGACTTAGCTACATCCAGAACATTCCAGGTCCGAGATCTGGTAGCATGGGGGTTGGCCTAAGGGCGTAAGGTTGCTATAGATTACTCTTTCGAACGCGTACCAATGCAACGAGAGACGGCTCTCTATCTAAGCTAGCTTTGCCCACCCTTTGTCCTCCAAATAAAAAAAGAAGATAAGATCTAACACTAGGATTTTCGGGAATCTTCCACATCACGTGGCTAGATATAAGAATTGCATATTTTCTCTCAAACATGACGCAATACCTCATAAAAACATAAAAAACCTTTACATAAACCTTTGTTCCTATCTCGTAGGGTCACATAACACTCTCAAACTGATGATGTAAGACTTTGTAACAAAAATACATGAAATAAAAAGTTAATTCTTAAGAATAATGTAAATTTACATATACTGAGTTGAATAAAGAATACAATGAAATTAACAACGAAAGTCTTACGTAATTTACATACAAATCTTAAATCTACATGAGAGGAACTCATCTTAAGAGCTGGCTAACCTCTTCAATGCTCGCACAAAAACATAAATAAAATACATGAATAAACTACTGTATTTACTCTACACTAGACCAGCTTCGTAAGAATATATATGCATATTCTTACGAAACTGGTCTTCTTAAGGGTAGAATATTTTATACACTTATTTTATTTGTGTATTTAAGAGATGTATAGCCAGCTCATAAGGAGAGTTCCACTCACGTAGGATTAAGTAATGAATGTAAATTACAAAAGACTTTCATCATTCCTTTAGTTGTAGTTTCATTCAGCTCTGTATATGTAAATTTACGTTATTTTAAAGAATTAAATCTTTATTTCATGTAGTTTTGTTACGAAGTCTTATGTAAACTTGTTAAAAGGTATGCTGTATGACACACATGCTAGGGATTGCATCATGTTTCCACATGGTTGGAAGAGGCATGAAGGTTCTAGACTAACATTCATTATTTTTTTTAACGTTGTGAGAGGAGGTGGGTGGAGTTAGTTGAGAGAGTTGCCTCACAAGCAACGATAAGACCCTACTTCCATTATGCCAAGTTGGTATCCTTGATGCTGCTAGACCATGCCCCAACGCTTCCAAAAGGCTGAACTTATGGAATGAATTAAGTTGCTATATATAGGACCTAGCAATGCATAGGAGACAGGAGAGATCCAGCCTAACATTCTACAAGATTTGTGCTTCCGCCAGCCTCTATCTAGCCACTACGTGCCTAGTGTCTCCTCTCAAATGTGAATAGTGAATTCTCTCCAACGTATACCGTGTATAGTGTTGTTCAAACATTGCTGATATTATTGTGCTTAAATTAAAAAGAAGAGTGTTAATGTAAGTACATCTTAAATATTTTTTTTTTTTTTTTTTGTGACTGGCCTTGTGAGATTTGGTTAAAAGTGAAGTGTATTTATTTTGCTTAACCGTTTGGTAATCTTGTGTGAGCCAAAAGACGTACGAGTATCAGTTAAATATATGTAAGTGTAATTCTGATTTATTTTCTATAAGTGTTAAAGTGCCATTTATTCATTAATTGTCAAAATTTAATATTTTCATAAATCAATTTCTAGTGAAACAAGTGATTGTATAAGTTTTTGAAGCGTCTTGCTTTTTGTCTTAGTCTAAGGTTTAGTTCAGATTTAATATTTCGAGGGATTTAATTTTGGTGTTAATTTTGAACTTTTAATTTTCTATAGAATATATTTATTTTTGCAAAGTATGTATTATTTCAATCACCAATCATTATTTCATAGATTTGCTCGTATCCCCTAAGAACCGAAGTAAGAGGCTGATTTAACAATAATTCCTGTTAAAAGTAAAGTAATCACCCAGTTTTGTTCTGAGTGTAAAGTAAAGAGACCTTTTAGATATTCAGTGTTCCTATATATTATTGTCTGGGAGTTGCATATTAATCTCAGAGTTCGGAAGTATTTCTCTTGTGTATCAGATTATGTAATATAAAGCAGGTGAGTTTGGGAGCTCGGAAATTTACGTAATTTGCTAGACGTAATATATATATATATATATATATATATATATATATATATATATATATATATATATATATATATATATATATATATATATATATACATATATATATATATATATATATATATATATATATATATATATATATATATATATATATTGACTAGAAAATTATGTAAATTTCCAAGCTCACGTACATATATACATGCATACACCATGAAATTTTCTTAATTCGTGAAATCATTGGCTTCTCTTCTTTCTCTTACTTCTTTTGAAATATACTGTATATGGACCCATTCTGTTATTCTCAATGTCCATATTTCAGATGTCCTTCTCATTATATGTCCTTTTCTTTTCTTTAGAAGTTGTTAGAACATCCTCTACTTTTGTTTGCTCTTGTATCCCTGTTGCTCTTTTTTTTTTTTTGTCTCCTAGTGTTAATCCCATCATTCATCTTTCCTTAGATATTTGAGTTGTAACTAAATTATATTGTTATGCGTTAGTGAGGCTCCAAAGTTGGCACTGATAGGATCATCTGTTTAAATATTTTTCTTTTTAGAGAAAGTTTTATTTTCCTTTTCATAATCTATTTTTGTGAATCAAAATATCTCCATCTCATGCTTATCCTAATTTTAATTTAGGTCTCATGTCCTGCGGAAACATTTACTGTCTGTCCTAAGTATATATTGTATATTCATTATAATCTCTAGAGGTTCGTCCTTGACCATTATATGTTGTTTCTCTGCATTTTCATTTAATATTATCTTAGTTTTGCTCATAGTCATCTTCAATCCTACATTTCTGCTTTCTCTGTTCAAAACTTCTATCATCTTTTGCAATTCCTTCCGTGTGTCACTAAATAGAAGTAAGTCATCTGCAAATCTTAAGTTATAAAGGTATTCCAATTAATATTAATTTTTACATTTTCCTAATCTAAATTCTTAAAATCTTTTAGGCATGTTGTGAATAATTTAGGGGAGATAGGGTCTCCTTGTCTAACTCTTTTTCTCAATCAGAATTTTCTCACTAAATTTATGTAGTTTTAGGATTGATGTACTACCAGTATCTTCAAGTGTTCTTACTCAAGTATCATCTATTCTTTTCCTTTGAAGGACTTTCATTACTACTAAAGTTTTGGCCGCATCAAAAGCTTTTTCATAGGCTATAAATGCCATACATAATGGTTTGTCATTTTTCCATTGGCTCGTTAATTACATGTATATGGTCAGCTGTTGAAGAGCCGTTTCTAAAATCTGCATGCTCTCTTGGCTGATTAAAATTTAGCTTTCTTCCCATTTTTCTTAATATGATCTTTGTAAATGTTTTATATATTACCTAGAGTAAGCTTATTTAGCGGTAATTTTTTCAGGTCCTTTGTGTCTTTTTATGAAATAATAAATCATAAAGTTTTTCAAAGTTGATGACATAGAGCAGTTTTGCAAACCTTTTGTGTAAAGTTTAGCGAAATTTACTATTATGAAATAGCCTCCATCTATTATTAAATCAATTGTTAGGCCAACTGATACTGCTGCTTTGCCTCTTTTCTTGCATTTTAAGTTTTTTTTCTCTTCTTCTTTTTATTTTGATTTAACTGTTACTTTTTGTACGGGCTCAGGAGTTTCATTATTTCTATTGGTAAAGTTATTTCGTATATTGCTATCGTATAGCATTACATAGGAATCCTCTGCAATTCTTATCACTCCATTTCTTTTGTTGATATATCCATTTTCATCCGATATAGCAAATATCTGTTGGTAGTTGGCACCATGTTCAAAGTCTTCTTTTCATTAACTGGACGCTAATTCCATAGTTTTGATCTGATTATGTTAACTATAGTCCATTTCTTTTAGCGATGCAGATTTGCACCGACTCGTAGCGGTGCCCTTTTAGCTCGGAAAAGTTTCCTGGTCTCTGATTGGTTAGAATGATCTCGTCCAACCAATCAGCGATCAGGAAACTTTTCCGAGCTAAAAGGGCACCGCTGCGAGTCGGTGCAAATCTGCATCGCTAAAAGAAATGGACTTATAATTTCTTGTGTTTTTAGTTTGTTTATTGTTTTTTATTGTTATGATGAATCTATTATATCTCACTTAAATTGTACACTCATTCCCAATATTTTCTTTATTAGATTTCTTTCATGTTTTCCGATAGTTTTCCTTGATCTTGTTTTGGTACTTTTCTCTTGTGGTGGTTCCAGTTTAAAAAAAAAAAAAAAAAATCATTTCTTTATTTGCTTTCATTTCTTCACGTAGCTAGGAGTAGACTTGTCGATTTTGAATGGCTAAACTGAATTCATCGTACCTTTCTTTTATTTCAGGGGTGTTTATTTTCTTTCTTGGAATTAGTTTTCCTTAAACGTAGACAAATTTTACTTCTCACAATGTTCTGATTGCTTAACTTCAATTTGTTTAACACAGTTAAATCTTTGACTAAAAAGATTTTTTTTTTCACTGCGAATAAAATCCATTGAGCTGTTTTCTAGATATGGGCTTCTCCGTGTTATTTTTTATGTTAATTCTAAAAAAAAAAAATGTGATCATGATTATTATATATTTTTTAGAAAATTTTACAAGCATGTCTTTTATGTTGTTTGTTGTGGCAACTCTAAATTTGCATACAGCTGATTTCCCATTCTTCTTTTGGCTAATTTACGTAGAAATCACCCAAAAACAAATGCAAATAGAGTATTATGTTTTTTTAAGATATCTCCAGATCATAATAAAAAGTTTCTATTTCTTCCTCTGTACTGGATGTTGTAGGCGCATACGTTTGAATAATCTTAATTTTATAGTTGTTATCTAATTTGATAATTAATACTGGAATTCAATCACTGATACTATAAAATTATTCTTTTACCTACATGATTTTTATTAATAAGAAAATCCAGTCCATTTTCTTTGTTCCTTTCATGTCCTCTGACGCAGAAGATATAACCCTCGTTTAACTATAAAAGATTCCACAATCATTCCATTTCACTCAATCTTATTATATACAAATTTATATATTTCAGCTCTTTTAGTATCTCATCAAGATCTTCTTGCCTAGACAGGTACGTTACGAAGTTCAGTTTCCAAAGGTGCTCTTTTCTATTCTCTCTCTCTCTCTCTCTCTCTCTCTCTCTCTCTCTCTCTCTCTCTCTCTCTCTCTCTCTCTCTCTCTCTCTCTCCCACACACACACACACACACACACACACACACACACACACACACACACATATATATATATATATATATATATATATATATATATATATATATATATATTTATATATCCGTATATATATATATATATATATATATATATATATATATATATATATATATATATATATATATATATATATATATATATATATATATATATATGCGTAAAAATCACAGGAAAACGTGATGCTCAGATGCAGAAGAACCACAGGCAAAATGAAAATATGAAATATACGATTAAATCCTGACTAGTTTCGTGATACTTCTTCAGAGGACTGAAGAAGTATCACGAAACTAGTCAGCACTTAATCGTATATTTCGTACTTTCATTTTCCCTGTGGTTCTTCTGCATATATATATATATATATATATATATATATATATATATATATATATATATATATATATATATATATATATATATATGTGTGTGTGTGTGTGTGTGTGTGTGTGTGTGTTATAGTAATATCACGTAATCAGTGATTTCATGAAATCACTAAAACTTTCAGTGAATACATGTATTCACCATGAACGTTAGTGGTTACATGTAATCACTGAAAATTCCGGTGTTTACATGATATCACTGAAATTTAAGGCGCTCTATTACACAAATTTGTATTTCAGTGAAAGTGTGTAAAATTTGTTTTTAGATTTTAAATAGTCTTATTATGTCAGGATATCGATATAGGTGTATTTTTGATTTATATATCATCATAAAAAGATGAGAATCCTTAATGTGTATATTGTGTAACAGTTATTGACATAAAACATTTATTATTACATTCTAAAACTAGTTTCTACAAAATAATTCAAGTATATTTTATAAATCATTATTATTATTATTATTATTATTATTATTATTATTATTATTATTATTATTATTATTATTAGCTCAGCTGCAACCCTAGTTGGAAAAGCAAGATGCTTTAAGCCCAAGGGCTCCAACAGGGAAAAATAACCCAGTGAGGAAAGGAAATAAGTGATAATAAATAAATGATATAAGAAGTGATGAAAAATTAAAATAAAATATTCT
This sequence comes from Palaemon carinicauda, assembly GCF_036898095.1. NCBI lineage: Eukaryota > Metazoa > Arthropoda > Malacostraca > Decapoda > Palaemonidae > Palaemon > Palaemon carinicauda. The sequence goes on along the minus strand of NC_090734.1, from coordinate 113,612,164 downwards.
AAAAACATTAACAACATTTGAACAGATATTTGATATATAAACTAAAAAAATGACTTATGCAAGCCTGTTCAAAATGAACATTTGCACCGAGTTTGAACTTTCGAAGTTCTACTGATTCAACTACCCGATTGGGAAGCTCCTTCCACACCTTGATCACAGATGAAATAAAACTTCTAGAATACTGTGTAGTATTGAGCCTCATGATGGAGAAGGCCTGGCTATTAGAATTAACTGCATGCCTAGTATTACGAACAGGATAGAATTGTCCAGGGTGATCTGAATGTAAAGGATGGTCAGAGTTATGAAAAATCTTATGCAACACTCATAATGAACTAATTGAACGACGGTGCCAGAGATTAATATCTAGATCAGGAATAAGAAATTTAATAGACCGTAAGTTTTTGTCTAACAAATCATGATGAGAATCAGCAGAAGAAGACCAGACAGGAGAACAATACTGGAAACAAGGTAAAATGAAAGAATTAAAATACTTCAGAATAGATTGATCACCAAAAATCTTGAAAGACTTTCTCAATAAGCCAAATTTTTGTGCAATTGAAGAATACACAGACCAAATGTGTTTCTCAAGAGTAAATTTGCTGTCGAGAATCACACCTAAAATTTTAAAAGTCTTGCAAAATTAAAGATATTATCAATGCTGAGATTCAGATGTTGACGAGCCACCATCCTTGACCTACTTACAGCCCTACTTTGAGTTTAGTTAGGATTCAACTTCATACCCCATAATTTGTACTGTAATGAAAGTACAGTAATACTTGGTGATAATTTCCAAGCTTTATTCAACACATTAGCAAACTACCATATCTGTAACAAAGAAAGGCAACAATGAATACAGTATCAACATAAATGCACATGTTAACACAAACACATAACTTATGAAAATCATGCTATAAAACATTAACATAGGAAGAACAAAACAATAAACAAAACAATATGAATACTCAAACATTGACAGTAAGAAACAGCTAAGACCAACTGATATTATCACATTCTCCCCTCCTAGAAAATTCAACTTTAATCAAAACAAATGTATTGGTTTAATCCCATCCATAGCAATCAGGCGGCCTTGACACACGAGTGGACCTTCTTATCTCAGTGGGCTCACTGGATTCATGACAATCACGGTTATCATGAGTTTGTGTATCCTGCACTTCAGTTGTATCTGGGGACTCCGTCTCTCCTGATGGTTCAACATGGTGTACAGGAGACGTTGCACCTGCAGGACTTGGGGCTAAGTCACGGGTAGACACAGTTGATTCTCTACCATCTGGATATTTGACATTTGCATACATTGAGTTTGCATCCATGAGTTGAACCTCTTCAGTTAACGGTTCATGTTTGCTAGACCTAACATGCCGTCGCAATAGTACAGGTCCAGGAGTCAAAAGCCATGACGGTAATGTACTTCCAAGACTAGAGCGTCGCTGAAACCTGAAAAAACGTTCATGAGGTGTCTCATTAGTTGCTGTACATAAGAGCGACCTAACTGAGTGCAAAACCTCAGGAAGTACTATCTCCCAGTGTTGTGTCTTCAAGCCACGACTTTCGAGTACTAAACAAATAGATTTCCAAATAATACCATTATATCTCTCAACCTGGCCGTTGCCCATCGGATGATAAGGTGTCGTTCTGCTGGTTGCAACCCCCTTCTGAGAAAGGTACAGTTTCAGTTCTTGGGACATGAAAGAAGCACCTTGATCTGAATGAATGAAACTAGGCATTCCACAAAGGATAAAGATAGATTCAAGACATTTGATCACTGTTTTCGAATGCATGTTTGGACAGGGAAACACAAAGGGGAAACGTGAATACTCGTCAACAACCGTAAGAATGTACTTATTGCTCGTGGTAGAGGGCAGAGGCCCTTGAAATCAATGCTAAGACGTTCCATTGGCTGGGTGGCCTTTATGAGGACTCCTTTTCCTGGACGATGGAATTTTGGTTTTTGTTGGGCACAAATTCTACAAGAAGCACACACTCTTTTCACGTCATCTGTTGAAAATGGGAGGTTTTTGGATCGCACAAAGTGCAAAAGGCGAGTGACGCCAGGATGGCAGAGGTTCTCATGGATGTCAGTGAGACTTGACATTGAGGAAATAGAACAACAATAGGCACGAGTCAGGGTGTCCGGTGCAATATTCTGTTTCCCTGGACGATACTGTATAGTATAGCTGTAGGATGCCAGCTCCAACCTCCACTCTTGTATCTTGTTGTTCTTTATTTTAGTTCGCTTCCTGCTGTCTAACATGAACATCACCGATCTTTGATCAGTAATCAGAGTAAAATGTCGTCTCGCTAAGAAATGGCTCCACTTGCGAACCGCTTCAATAATAGCTGTGGCCTCTTTTTCCACTGCTGGATAATGCAACTCGCTACCCTGGAGCGTTCTCGACATAAAAGCTACTGGGCGGCCACCCTGATTCAAGACTGCGGAGACAGCAACTTCCGAAGCATCACACTCTACAACAAAAGGAAGACTCTCATCCACAGCCCGCAGTGAAACATCCATAAGTTGTTTTTTTAAAGAATTGAAAGCAGCTAGTGCTGGCTCGCTCAGTGGAAAAGTTTTTGTGTTCACTAAGGGATGTATCGTGTCAGAAAAACCAGGGATCCATTTGGCATAATAGGCAAACAATCCTTGAGCTCTTCGCAGAGAGCCCATATTTGTGGGAGGCGGTAATTCTTGAAGGGGACGTAATCTGTCTGGGTCAGGCTTTATAACATTATTCCCGACACAATACCCTAGAACATTGATTGTAGGAACAGAAATATCCGATTTCCCTTCATTGAGGGTAAGGTTCCGTTTCTGAACCACCTCCAAGAAGTTTTGAACGTTTTCATCATGTTCAGCCTGAGATGCTCCACCTACAGTGATATTGTCAAGGTATGGAAAAGTATCTTTGAGCTTCTCATCCTCAACTAGTTTGTCCATAGCTCTTTGGAATGCAGCTACACCATTCGTCACACCAAATGGAATCCTACAAAATTGAAACAATTTCCCTGCACCTTCAAAAGCAGTGTACTTCCTCTCACTCTCTTTAATGCTGATTTGGTGATATGCACTCTTCAAGTCAAATGTGGAAAACACCTTATATTTAGCAAGGTCATGTACCATATCCTCTATCCTTGGGAGGGGATAAGCATCTAGTTCTGTGTATTGGTTAATGGTCTGTGAATAATCAATACAAAGTCTCTTTTTATGCCTGTCAAGTGGATCTTTGACTACTACAACCTGTGCCCTCCAAGGGGATATACTTGGTTCGATGATACCTTCAGATAGTAAATGTGAAATTTGGTCTTTTACAAACAGCTGGTCATCTTGACTATAGCGTCTGGATTTGACTGCAATGGGTTTACACTGTCGAGGTAAGTTCGGAAACAATGACGGTTCATCTATGTCAGCTGTCGCTAGTAAACAAACAGGTTTGGCGCCAGTTATCTTCAAACTTGGTCTTTTCCCTTCATATTGAAAACTCACGCTCTGGTGTTGCTTTTGGAAATCATAACCCAAAATGACATCACAACACAAATCCTTCAGGACCCCTAGCTGTATACAGGGATATCTCTGATCAAGGTGAACCAAGTCTGCTATGACAAATCCAGAGGAACTAGCATTGAACGATTTTGATGCCATTGAGACCGCTGAGCTTGCAGGGACTACTGTCAGGTTTAGTCTCTGCGCTACTTCCTCACGTATAAAACTATCTGAGCTACAAGAATCGACTAGTGCCTTCAATGAGTGGCCATTTACAGTGATGTTTGTAGCTGCATGTGAAAGATTATTTGGATAAGTGGCAGTTATTGCAAGTAAAGTGGGATTATACAATGTAGCAGTGGTACTACCTGAAATTTTCGATTTACAGACTTTTGCAAAATGGCCTGTTTTACCGCATTTGTTGCATGTGGCATTACGTGCGGGACAACTCACTCTACCTGTACTGTGAAGTGCATTACCACAAAAATAACATTTTCTCTTTGATAAGTAGGCAGCGGCAACAGCTGAACCTCCCGGTGAACTTCCTTCAGCTCCCTCTTGCGTTGGATGTTGCTGCTGGTCACCGGTTGGCTGCGCCTGCCGCTCTGGAACTAAAGCAGCAGTATGAGGAACAGGTGGCGATGCATATGCGTCGGCACTGCGCTGGGCAAGATCCAACGTACGAGCTTGACTGTGTGCAGTTTCCAGATTCAGTGACTTATTCTCTAGTAACCGCTGACGAATAAATACTGAGGCAATACCATTGATAAATGCATCACGTACTAGCTCTTGCCGATATTGTTCTGCTGTGACTGGCTGGAAGTTGCAGTCTTTGCTAAGTTTATGTAACTCACGCAGAAATTCGTCAATGGATTCTCCTGACTGCTGTCGTCGCGTCGCTAAAACATGTCTAGCAAAAATCTCATTTGGCAACTTGACATAAACACTATCCAGTTTAGCGATTGCACTCTCAAAAGTACTACAGTCTTCGATCAGTTCATATACACTCGAGGACACACAATTCACTAATGCCCTCAACTTGTCTGGTGCAGCATCTCCACTTTCTTCTATGAAATTAGTGAATGTTCTATGCCAGTGCTTCCACTCTTTGGCTGCATTGGACGAGCTGGGATCCGTGTCCAGTCTGGACGGCTTCAGTAACTTAGCCATGATGAGTTTGTGTTGAATAAATTGTAATGAAAGTACAGTAATACTTGGTGATAATTTCCAAGCTTTATTCAACACATTAGCAAACTACCATATCTGTAACAAAGAAAGGCAACAATGAATACAGTATCAACATAAATGCACATGTTAACACAAACACATAACTTATGAAAATCATGCTATAAAACATTAACATAGGAAGAACAAAACAATAAACAAAACAATATGAATACTCAAACATTGACAGTAAGAAACAGCTAAGACCAACTGATATTATCACATGTACCATGCACAAATTTTATCTAGATTTATAGTATGGGATTCAGCAACCCTAGATCTACATTCAGGAGATGAAATTGATGCAAGGAGAGTAGTATCATCTGCATATGCAACAAGCTTGTTTTCTAGACCAAACCACATGTCATGTGTATATAGTATGAAAAGTAATGGACCAAGAACACTACCCTGTGGAACACCAGATATTACATTCCTATAATCACTATGATGCCCATCAATAACAACTCTTTGTGATCTATTACTTAAAAATTCAATAATGATGCTAAAAAACGACCCACCCACTCCCAACTGTTTGAGTTTGAAAACAAGGGCATCATGATTAACATGGTCAAAGGCAGCACTAAAATCAAGGCCAATCACACGAACTTCCTGACCACAATCAAGGTATTTCTGTATAGCATTGGAGATTTTAAGAAGGGCATCATATGCTCCAAGGCCTTTACGAAAATCAAATTGCAAACTAGGGAACAGATGATTTCATTCAGTAAACCTATTAAGACGTTTTGCCAAAAGACGTTAAAATATTTTAGATAGTAAGGGAGTTATGGAAATTGGGTGGTAATCAGTTGGTCTTGAGTTACCACAAACACCTTTACATAGTGGAGTAACATTGCCAATTCTCCAACAAGTGCTAAAAGCTCCTCTCTTGGTTAACTTGCGCAAAATAACAGATAAGGTTGGAGCTAAGAAATGTGCAGTCTTTATAAAAACAAAGGAAAAATACCATTTGGGTCAGAACCTCCATAAGCATCGAGGTCCATCAACAGAGCTTTAATTTCACGAGATCGAAAAACTAAACTAGTTAGTTTAACCTGAGAAAAACAGGAATGAGGAAGTTCGAATTTCCCATTATTCTGCTTGCTGTAAAACACATCTGCCAAAAGAGTTGCCTTTTCCTTTGGACAGTGAGTAAAGGAGGTACTGTTGCATCTACACCAAAGAGTGCTGATATAAGGGTAGACCACCACTTATGCTCCTGGGGTTTACCAGAAAGGTTTTCTTTTATGGTTAAATTGTATTCCTTTTCAGTTGAAGCATAAACTCTCTGAGCAAAATTTCTAAGCTGAATATAGTTATTCTAGGTCAAATCTGATCTGTTACATTTCTAAAGATGATAGGCCCCCTGCTTCTCCAAATAAGGACGTCTACAATCATCATTGAACCACGGTTTGTCCTTCACTCGGTACCCTAGTACACGAGAAGGGATACTCCTATCAATTATGTTGACTAGATTTTCATTCAAAGGGACTACAGGATCAACACTACTATACAATTGTGACCAATTCAAGCACAAAATATCATGAAAAATCCCATTCCAGTATGCTTGAGATTTCATATAAATCTTGCATGAGTAAGATACATCAGGGACAGGCTGCTCAGTCTTCACTACTAATGAAATCAAGGCATGATCAGATGTCTCAACTGATCTAGATATTAATCTTTGGCACCGTCGTTCAATTAGTTCATTATGAATGTTGCATAAGATTTTTTATAATTCTGACCATCCTTTACATTCTGATCTTCCCGGACAGTTCCATCCTGTTCGTAATACTGGTATGCAATTAATTCTAATAGTCAGGCCTTCTCAATCATGGGGCTCAATACTGCATAGTGCTCGGGAAGTTTTATTCCAGCTGTGATCACGTTGTGGAATGATCTTCCTAATCGGGCAGTTGAATCAGTAGAACTTAAAAAGCTCAAACTTTTGATATCTTGTAATTTAGCGCATCAGTGCTATACAGAAGCAAATTTTATGAATACGCCATGCTTGTTGGTTAATGATCTCCAAATTTGATTACTTTGCAGAAATCGAATACAAAATATATCATCCACTCCAACACTAAGCCTAAAAAAGTGGGCTTATTTTTTATTACTTTGAGTTTTCTTGAGCAGCTAAATAATCAATAATAATAACCACGAGAGTCTGTTGTTTTTCTATGTGGTTCGATTTTGCTGGGTAGTTATATAGCCAATTGTAATAAGTACTGGAGTCTATTGTCTTTCCTGTTCTTCAAGTTTACTGAGTAGCTAAATAGCAATTGGTAATAACAACTAGTCAATTATCTTCCCTGTTCTTAAAATTTACTGAGCAGCTAAATAGCCATTCGTAATAAATACTGGAGTCTATTGTCTTTCGTATTCTTCAAGTTTACTGAATAGCTAAATAGCCATTGGTAATAAAAATGGAGTTTATTGTCTCTCATACTCTTCAAGTTTACTGAGTAGCTAAATATCATTTGCAATAACCACTGGAGTCTATTGTAATCCCTGTTCTTCAAGTTTACTGAGTAGCCAAATAGCCATTGATCACAACCACTGGAGTCTATTGTCTTCCTTGTTCTTTAAGTTTACTGAGTAGCTAAATAGCCATTCGTAATAACCACTGGAGACTATTGTCTTTCCTATTCTTCAAGTTTAATGAGTAGCTAAATAATACTTGGTAATAACCACTGGAGTCTATTGACATCCCCGTTCTTCAAGTTTACTGAGTAGTTAAAAAGCCATTCATAATAACTATTGGAGTATATTTTCTTGTCTGTTATTCATGTTTATAGAATAGTTAAGTAGCCATTCGCAATAACAACTGGAGTCTATTGTTTTTCCTATTCTTCAAGTTTACAGAGTGCCTAATAGCCATTTGTAATAACCACTGCAGTTTATTGTCTTCAGTATTCTTCAAGTTTACTGAGTAGCTAAATACCCATTGGTAATAACCAATAGTTTATTGTCTTCCCCGTTCTTGAAGTTTACCGAGTAACTAAATAGACATTGGTAATAACTACTGGAGTCTATTGTCGTTCCAGTTCTTCAAGTTTACTGAATAGCTAAATAACAATTGATAACCCTGTTCTTCAAATTTACTGAGCTAGATATCCATTGGTAATAACCACTGGAGTCTATTGTCTACCCTATTGTTCAAGCATACTAAGCAGCTAAATAGCCGTTGATAATAACCTTTGGAGTCTAGTGTCTTCCCTGTTCTTCATGTTTACTGAGTAGCTAAATAGCCATTCGTAATAACTACTGGAGTCTATTGTGTTTCCTATTCATCAAGTTTACTGAATAGCTAAATAGTCATTGGTAGTAACCACTGGAGTTTATTGTCTTCCATGTTCTTCAAGTTTACTAAGTATCTAAATATCCATTGATAATAACAACTGGAGTCTCTGGACTTTCCTACTCTTCAAGTTTACTCAGCAGATAAATTTAATTTTGTGACAACCACTTGAGTCTATTGTCTTTCATGTTCTCCAAGTTTACTGAGTAGCTAAATAGCCATTCGTAATAACTACTGTAGTTTATTTTTATCCCGGTTCTTAATGTTTACTGAGTAGCTTAATAGCCATTCGTAATAACTACTGTAGTTTATTTTTATCCCGGTTCTTAATGTTTACTGAGTAGCTTAATAGCCATTTGTAATTACAACTGTTGTCTATTGTCTTCCCAGTTCTTCAAGTTTACTGAGTACCTAAATAACCATTCGTAATAACTATTGGAGTCTATTATCTTTACTGTCCTTTAAGTGTACCGAGTAGTTAAATAGCCATTTGTGATAACCAATGAGGTAGATTGTCTTCCTGTTCTTCAAGTTTACTGAGTAGCTAAATAGCCATTCCCAATAACTACTAGAATCTATTTTCATCCCTGTTCTTCAAGTTTACTGAGTAGTTAAATAGCCTTTTGTAGTAACCGCAGGAGTCTCTTGTCTTTCCTATTCTTCAGGTTTACTGAATAGTTAAATAGCAATTAACAATAACCACTGGGATCTATTGTCATCCTTGTTCTTTAAGTTTACTGAGTAGTTGAATAGCCATTCGTGATAACCAAGGATGTCGATTGTTTTCCTGTTCTTCAAGTTTACTTAGTAGCTAAATATCCATTGGTAATAACCACTGGAGTTTATTGTCTTCCCTGTTCTTCAAGTTTACTGAGTAGCTAAATAGCCATTCGTAAAAACCACTGGAGACTATTGTCTTTCCTATTTTTCAAGTTTACTTCTTCTTCTTCTTTGTCTACATCTTTTCCCACTTCTATGTGGGGTCGATGTTTCTGGTCAGCTTTCTCTATCTACCTCTGTCCCACTCTCCATCACCGGTTAATCCCTTTGATCGAAGGTCATCCTTGATAGAGTCCACCCACCTTCGCTTTGGTCTCCCTCTCCTTCTCGTTCATTGTACCTCCATTTCCATCACTCTCCTCCCAATATACTGTTCTCTTCACATGACATGACCATACCACCTCAGTCTACTTTCTTGGATCTTATCTGATAGTTTTATAAGTCCTGTGGTACCCCTAATTACCTCATTCTGTATCTTATCTCTCCTCGTCACCCTACACATCCATCTCAACATTCTCATCTCTGCCACATCCATCTTCTTTATTGCCCACGTCTCCGCTCCATACATCATTGCCAGTCTGGAGTCTATTCTTTCCTATTCTTCGTGTTTATTGAATAGGGTTGTAGCTTAGTTAGTAATAAATAATAATACTAATAATAATAATAATAATAATAATAATAAATTTTCCATACAAGGACTAATAATAACAATAATAATAATGGAAAGCTAGGCCACCAACAAAGCCAGGGTTCCTTAGAACATGGCAATGCGACATCATGGACTTGCTCGTTGTGTAGACGATAGACAACAACACTAAAGTAATGCAATTCCAGAAAAATCCATCTTAAACGTTGGTACCACGGAGCGCAATATACTTCTTCCGCCATACCTAAAGATATGATTGATCGCATGCTAGCTGAAGTAGACTGTTGGTAGCGAAATATAATTCATCAACGTAATTGACATCGTTCAGTGATTTCATGTAATCACTGATCCACATTTTCAGCGATTGTATGAAATCACTGGAATTTTTAGTGATTGCATATATTCACTAACGGTCACAGTGATAACACGTTTTCACTAAAGTTTAGTGATTTCATGAAATCAATAATTATACGTTTTCACTGAAATACACACACACACACACACACACACACACATATATATATATATATATATATATATATATATATATATATATATCTATATATACATATATATATATATGTATATATATATATATATATATATATATATATATATATATATATATATATATATATATATATATATATATATATATATATATATATATATATATATATATATGCACGTGTGTGTTCGCGAGAGATTGCAAATGTGAAGAATGAAAGTATAAATTATTTCAATATTTATGCAAGTTTTAACAAATAAAAGTACCCAAAGAAAATAACAAAATATCTTTTACAGTATAACAGTAATCTAATTATCTATTACTATTTAAAATTAATAACAGAAAACCTCTATCAGAGCTTAAAATTCTATATAGAATTAATAAATTAACTTTAAAACTCAGGTTATTACATTAATGAACAGTATCAGGAAATTGAATGTATACTCATAAAATATTGCTGTGTCTATGAAAACATATAGCATTGTTTCATGTGTATACTAGTAACTAGTAAGTATAGACTTATGTATTTATAAGTAAAATTATTTTAAAAATAAAGATGGCACGTGTATAGCCTACACCGTATTCTCCAACAAAAACTCAACAACAAAAGCTTTAATGTCATCAAAGCAATTTTCTGATTTCCTAAAATTCAGCAACAGTTTCTTTTACGGCTTGTCTTCTTCTAGACCTGATTAAGCAATTGGGGGCAGTGAGTTCTTCTGTTTATATTTTCGACTTGGCCTGACTCTGACGGTGATGACATTCTGTAGACCCAGGAGGAAGCCATATGTCTGAGGTACAGTCGCCTCCAGGATATCTGAAAATAGAGATTAAGAGGTAAATATTGAATACAATTCAAGTGTTTAGTTCTATATGTAATCTGCGGTGGGAAAAATGGTTATCTTATATTGTGTTTTTTTTTTTTCTCATAAGAATGGCCATGTTAAGCATAAGCCTAGTTTTCATTTACTGGCATTTGTTTGAGAAAAGAATGCAACCTTTTGCCAAGACTCATTTTTTTGCAGTTTTTTTTTTTTAATAAAGAAGAATGACTATTGCATAAGATTTTTGTTTATTAGAAAAGGATTATTTAAAAGCCTTTTAACATATTTTTTCAATCCTTTTATAAAACCTTTTTTATTATTCTGGTTAAACCCATAACGTAAAAATAGGGGAGCATCATAGGTCCTCTCTCTCTCTCTCTCTCTCTCTCTCTCTCTCTCTCTCTCTCTCTCTCTCTCTCTCATATATATATATATATATATATATATATATATATATATATATATATATATATATATATATATATATATATGTTTATATATATATATATATATATATATATGTTTATATATATATATATATATATATATATATATATATATATATATATATATATATATATATATATATATATATATATATACAGAGAGAGAGAGAGAGAGAGAGAGAGAGAGAGAGAGAGAGAGAGAGAGAGAGAGAGAGAGAGAGAGAGAGAGAGACTCACTATTCTTTACCTAAGACTAGTCTGATGAGAATGAGATAAAAGAAAACCCTTAAAAAGGAAATAATGCAACATAAAAATAAAGACCTCACCTGATTTCATGGGCCAGAGAAGGGCCACCCGGTTCTTTCCCAAAATCGACGAGGAAGTTCCGGTTGAGGGTCATCCCACCTTTGACTGTGTCTACGTCAATCTGGAGCATGATGGAGCCTTTGCTTTTATGAGGAGAAAGGATTCCTTTTAGTGTTAGGTCAATGTTTAAAACTATTCCAATTGTTATCTAGTCTTTCAGATATTTTCTAATAGCATTACATTCACACGTCGCAAATGTGAGCACATACCTGTACACACATATAAGTAGGTCTATACATACACTGTAATACTATATATCATCATCATCATCATCTCCTTCGCCTATTGACGCAAAGGGTCTCATACCCCCGGCTTACAGCATCCTGCATTCACTACTAGGTTTATAGCTTAGCTAACACACACACACACACACACACACACACACACACACACACACACACACACACACACACATATATATATATATATATATATATATATATATATATATATATATATATATATATATATATATATAATGTGTGTGTGTGTGTGTGTGTGTGTGTGTATTAGCTAAGCTACAGCTTATACCATCCTGCATTCACTGCTAGGTTTGTAGCTTAGCTAATACACACACACACCTATATATATATATATATATATATATATATATATATATATATATATATATATATATATATATATATATATATATACATATATATATATATATATATTAGCTAAACTACAACTCTAATAGGCAATGCAGGATGCTATAAGCTGTAGCTTAGCGAATATATATATATATATATATATATATATATATATATATATATATATATATATATATATATTAACTAAGCTACAAACCTAGTAGGAAATCCAGGATACTATAAGCTGTAGCTTAGCTAATATATATATATATATATATATATATATATATATATATATATATATATATATATATATATATATATATATATATATATATATATATATATATATTTATATATATATATATATTTATATATATATATATATATATATATATATATATATATATATATATATATATATATATATATATTAGCTAAGGTACAACCCTAGTAGGAAATGCAGGATGCTATAAGCCTAGAGGCTCCAACAGGGCAACAGGGAAAAATAGCCAATTGAGGAAAGAAAATAAATGAAGTACATGAGAAGTAATGAATATTTAATATAAAGCATTTCAAGATAATCAACAACGTTAAAATAGGTCTGTCATACATAAACTACAAAGAGAAACTTATGTCAGCCTGTTCAACATAAAAAAAAAAAAAAAAAAAAAAAAAAAAAAAAAAAAAAAAAAAAAAAAAAAAAAAAAACTTTCCCTTCAAGTTTGAACTGCTGAAGTTCCACCGATTCAACAGCCTGAAAAGGAATACAATTTAACCAAAAGGGAAACCCTTTCTGATAAAACCCAGGAACATAAGTGGTGGACTACCCGTAAATCTGCACTCTTTGGTGTAAATGCAACAGTTCCTCCTTTACTTGAACCGGATGGCTCTGTCACTCACTGTCGAAAGGAAAAGGCAACCCTTTTGGCTGATGTGTTTGACAGTAAACAGAGTAATGAGAAACTCGAACTTCCTCATTCCTGTTTTCCTGAGGCTAAACTAACTAGTTTAACTTTTAGATATCGTGAAATTAAAGCACTGTTGATTGACCTTGTTGCTTATGGATGTGTAAATCCAAATGGTATTTTTCCTTTGTTTTTTATAAAGATTGCAGATTTCTTAACTTCAAAGTTATCTGAAATTTTGCGCAAGTTAACAAGAAGATGAGTTTTTAGCACTTATTGGAGAATTGGTAATGTTACTCCACTATGTAAATGTGTTTGTGGTAGCTCAAGTCCAACTGGTTTCTGCCCAATTTCCATAACTCCCATATTATCTAAAGTATTTGAACGTCTTTTGGCAAAATGTCTTAATAGGTTTGCTGAAGGTAGTCATCTGTTACCTAGTTTGTAATTTGATTTTCGTAAAGCCCTTGAAGCATGTGATGTCCTTCTTACAATCTCCAATGCTGCACAGAAATTGCTTAATTGTGGTCAGAAAGTTCGTATGATTGGCCTTGATTTTAGTGCTGCCTTTGGCCGTGTTAATTATGATGCCCTTGTTTTCAAACTCAAACAGTTGGGAGTCGGTCGGCTGTTCCCTAGCATTATTATTGAATTTTTAAATAATAGATGGCAAAGAGTTGTTGTTGAGGGCCACCATAGTGAGTATAGGAATGTGATATCTGGTGTTCCTCGGGGTAGTGTTCTTGGCCCATTACTTTTCATACCATATACACATGACATGTGGTTTGTCCTAAAAAACAAGCTTGTTGCCTATGCAGATGATGCTACTCTCTTTGCATCAATTCTATCTCCCTATTCAGATCTTCCCGGAGAGTTCCATCCTGGGGTTGCTGAATCCCTTAATAGAAATCTAGCTAAAATTCTCAAAGTATGATTGTAAGTAGGTCAATGACAGTGGCTCCTCAACATCCTGGTCTCAGCATTGATAAGGTTTCTTTTTAACTTTGTATGACTCTTAAAATTCTAGGAGTGATTCCCGTCAGCAAATTTACTTTTGAGAAACCCATTAGGTCTGTGTCTTCTTCAATTGCACAAAAAAAAAAAAAAAAAAAATGTCTTACTAAGAAAATCATCTAAGATTTTCGGTGATCAATCTATTCTGAAGAAGTTTTTAATTCTTTCATTCTACCTCTTTTCGAGTATTGTTCTCCTGACTGGTCTTCAGCTGCTGATTCTCATCTTAATTTGTTTGCCAGGAAATTACGGTCTATTAAATTTCTTATTCCTGATCTAGATATTAATCTCTGTTACCGTTTTTCAATCAGTTCACTAGGCATGTTGCATAAGATTTTTTATAATTCTGACCATCCTTTCTATTCAGTTCTTCCCGGACAGTTCCATCCTGTTCGTAATACTAGGCATGCAGTTAATTCTAATAGCCAGGCCTTTTCCATCATGAGACTCAATACTACATATTATTCTAGAAGTTTTATTCCAGCTGTAATCAAGTTGTGGAATGATCTTCCTAATCGGGTAGTTGAATCAGTAGAAATTCAAAAGTTCAAACTTGCAGCAAATGTTTTTATGTTGAACAGGCTGACATAAATCTTTTTACGGTTTATATATGAAGTATCTGTTTTAATGTTGTTAATGTTTTTGAAATATTCTATTTTAATTGTTCATTATTTCTTATATCGTTTATCTATTTCCTTGTTTCCTTTCCTCACTGGGCTATTTTTCCCTGTTGAAGCCCTTGGGCTTATAGCATCGTGCTTTTCCAACTAGGGTTGTATCTTAGCTAATAATAATAATAATAATAATAATAATAATAATAATAATAATAATAATAATAGGAAGAGCATTCCACAATTTGGACACAGCTGGAATAAAACTTCTAAAATTCTGTATAGTATTGAGCTTTATGTTAGAGAAGGCATGACTATTAGAATTAACTGCATGCCTAGTATTACGTGCAGGATGGTAATGTCTGGTGAAGAATACATAGGATTTTCAGTTAGGAAAAATCTTATGCAACATGCATAAAAAAATAACTGAACGATGGTGCCAGAGATTAATACTTAGATCAGGTATAAGCAATTTGATAGACCACACGTTTTTGTTCAACAAACTAGATGAGATTCCGCAGATGAAGACCAGACAGGAGAACAATATTCGAAACAAGGAAAAATTAAAGAATTAAAATACTTCTTCAGAATAGATTGATTACTGAAAAATCGAAGAAGACTCTCAATAACCCAACTTATAAGTACAATTGAAGAGGAAACAGACTGAATCTGTCTCCCAAAAGTGAATTTTCTATCAAGAATCACACATAAAACTTTAAAATAGTCAAATAGAATTAAAGAAACATTATTAATGCTTAAATCTAGATTATTATTATCATTATTATTACCAGCCAAGCTACAACCCAGGTTGGAAAAGCAAGATGCTATAAGCGCAAGGGCTCCAATAGGGAAAAATAGCCCAGAGAGGAAAGGAAATAAGGAAATAAATAATTGATGAGAACAAGTTAACAATAAATCATTCTAAAACAGTAACAACGTCAAAACAGATATGTCCTATATACTATTAACAACGTCAAAAACAGATATGTCATATATAAACTATAAAAAGACTCATGTCAGCCTAGTCAACATAAAAACATTTGCTCCAACTTTGAACCTTTGAAGTTCTACAGATTCAACTACCCGATTAGGAAGATCATTCCACAACTTGGTAACAGCTGGAATAAAATTCTAGAATACTGTGTAGTATTGAGCCTCATGACGGAGAAGGCCTGGCTATTGGAATTAACTGCCTGCCTAGTATTACGAACAGGATAGAATTGTCCACGGAGATCTGAATGTAAAGGATGGTCAGAGTTATGAAAAATCTTATGCAACATGAAAAATGAACAACTGAATGACAGTGCCAAAGATTAATATCTAGATCAGGAATAAAAAATTTCATAGACCGTAAGTTTCTGTCCAACAAACTAAGATGAGAATCAGCAGCTGAACACCAGACAGTAGAACAATACTCAAAACAAGGTAGAATGAAAGAATTAAAACACTTCTTCAGAATAGATTGATCACCGATAATCTTGAAAGACTTTCTCAATAAGCCAATTTTTTGTGCAATTGAAGAATACACAGACCTAATGTGTTTCTCAAAAATAAATTTGCTGTCGAAAATCACACCTAAAACTTTCAAAGTCATACAAATTTAAAGAAACATTATCAATAGTGAAATCCGGATATTGAGGAGCCACCGTCCTTGACCTACTTACAATCGTACTTTGAGTTTTGTTAGGATTCAACTTCATACCCCATAATTTGCACAATGCACTAATTTTAGCTAAATCTCTATTAAGAGATTCACCAACCCCAGATCTACATTCAGGGGATGGAATTGATGCAAAGAGAGTAGCATCATCTGCATATGCAACAAGCTTGTTTTCTAAGCCAAACCACATGTCATGTGTACTGTATATAGTATGAAAAGTAATGGGCCAAGAACACTACCCTGTGGAACACCGGATATCACATTCCGACACTCACTATGGTGCCCATCAACAACAACTCTTTGAGATCTATTGCTTAAAAAATCAATAATAATGCTAAGAAACGACCCACCCACTCCCAACTGTTTGAGTTTGAAAATAAGGGCCTCATGATTGACACGGTCAAAGGCAGAACTAAAATCAAGGCCATTCATATGAACTTCCTGCCCACAATCAAGGGATTTCTGTACAGCATTGGAGATTGTAAGAAGGGCATCACACGCTCCAAGGCCTTTACGAAAACCAAATTGCAAACTAAGGAATAGATGATTACTTTCAGCAAACCTATTAAGACGTTTTGCCAGAAGACGCTCAAAAACTTTAGATAATATGGGAGTTATGGAAATTGGGCGGTAATCAGTGGGACTTGAGCTACCACAAACACATTTACATAGAGGAGTAACATTACCAATCCTCCAACAAGTGCTAAAAGCTCCTCTTCTTGCTAACTTGTGCAAAATAACAGATAACTTTGGAGCTAAGAAATCTGCTGTCTTTATAAAAAACAATGGAAAAATACCATTTGGGTCTACACCTCCATAAGCATCAAGGTCCATCAACATAGCTTTAATTTCACGAGATCGAAAAGCTAAACTAGTTAGTTTAGCCTCAGGAAAACTTGAATAAGGAAGTTCAAGTTTTTCATTACTCTGTTTACTGTCAAAAACATCACCCAAAAGGGTTGCCTTTTCCTTTGGACAGTGAGTGACTGAGCCATCTGGTTTAAGAAAAGGAGGACCTGTCGCATCTACACCAAAGAGTGCAAATTTAAGGGTAGGCCACCATTTATGTTCCTGAGTTGTACCAGAAAGGGTTTCTTTTATGGTTAAATTGTATTCCTTTTCAGTTGAGGCATAAACTCTCTGAGCAAAGGCTCGAAGCTGAGTATAGTTATTCCAGGTCAAATCTGATCTGTTACCCTTCCAAAGATGATAGGCCTCCTGCTTCTCCAAATAAGCACGTCTACAATCATCATTGAACCACGGTTTGTCCTTCACTCGGTACCTTAGCACACGAGAAGGGATACGCCTATCAATTATGTTGACTATATTCTCATTCAAAGGGACAACAGGATCTACAACAGTATATAATTGTGACCAATTCAAGCACAAAAGATCATGCAAAATCCCATTCCAATCTGCTTGGGATTTCATATAAATTTTGAAAGAGTATGATATATCAGGGACAGGCTGCTCAGTCTTCACTACTAATGAAATCAAGGCATGATCAGATCTTGCGGAACAACTGTCCTCGACCTACTTTCAACATATTTATTATGTGTATATATGAAAAGTAATGGGCCAAGAACACTACCCTGAGGAACGAACACCAGATATCACATTAACAGACAAACTATATTGCCCATCAACAACTTTATATTGTAAATTTTACATCGTTGCCAATGAAACAAGTGATTACGCTTGGTAAACGAATGGCATGGTGGCTATGGGATGAGTAAAATAGAAGCAGAAAAGAAGTCAGAAATAAACATCACTGCTGTTCCTCAAGTGACAAGTTTAGCTCTTTGATATTCTTGGCATAAAAGACAGCCTAAAACTGCTGTAACTTACTTACATCTTGCTTTATCATGAGTAATGTGGCAATTAAAAAATCTTTGTGCAGAGCTAGGCAGTTCTTCATGAGACTGGCATAAGTTGTTGGCACTGGGATCATGGAGATTTGTGGGATAAAAGCATCTTTTCACATATTCTTTTTTACAATTCTCGAGTACTTGCATGAATATGTTGTCTTTCGTCACTGATTGATTACCACGAAGTAATCAGATACACTGACACCAAGGTGGTTCTTCATGATGGGGTCTGAAGAAAAGAACAGATCTGCAGATTACCAGATTCAGTTTCTGGTATAAGTGATTAAAATTTCATAGATACAGAAGTTCAGCATACTGAATGCAATAAGAAACGATGGTCTTTCGATATCTATCTACAACGATACCTTCCTGAATCACTGACAAGTAACTTTGCAAAATTGAAAACAACCTGGATTGTATCCTAATTAGGAAGAGAGATTTGTATTGTCCACTGTTTTCCGTCAATAATTTTATGAAATTGACATCAGTTTGTGAGATCTCATCTTGCATAAAAATAAAGGTTTAGAGCTGCATGTGATGGAAGGCATCTTGTATATAAACACAGAATTTCATTGAAAAACTATTTATAAAAGATGCAAAACATTTTGTGACCTTTATCTTGCCAAAATATTCAGGATCTTGAAAAGTACAAGTCAAAGATCTAAGATGTGAAGTCTATTCACTGCTTCTCTGGATTCTCTTGTAGGAAATTTTACTAGTTAATCTAATGCCAAAGATTTACAGTATGCTTTTCTTTATTATTTGGTGATAAG
Source organism: Palaemon carinicauda (assembly GCF_036898095.1). Taxonomy (NCBI): domain Eukaryota; kingdom Metazoa; phylum Arthropoda; class Malacostraca; order Decapoda; family Palaemonidae; genus Palaemon; species Palaemon carinicauda. Next base: position 113,593,149 of record NC_090734.1, on the reverse strand, counting down.
AGGTTGGAGATTAGTAAGGATATGTGGCCTTGAAGGCTCGGGAAGATAAGAATGATGGAATTTCACAGAAACCTTTTGTGTTGCTTGGCAATGAAGGTGATGTCGATGACATTCCCTGCATTTATGAATCCTCATTTGACTTTCCCGCATTCTTTTTCTTTTTTTCCACCATTACTTCAATATAAAATGGTCAGTTGCCGGATGCACCTTCTCCATTGTCTTCTATCAAAGGAATCTTCTTCCACAAACCTCTTCTCTCCATAACATCCTTCACCTTATCCCACAATCTAATTCTCTGACTTCCTCTCCATCTTCTCCCCTATAACAGGTTCCTCTCAAGCCCTTGTACTGCACGCGTATCACACGCTCGTACACCGTAACGCTATTTCTGTTTTTAGTATATTGTCGTTATTGCGCTTCCCTCGCACTGATAACTTGTTTATGCCTGTATATGCTTGTATCCATATGTCTGAATTTTTGTGACCTTCCTTCACTGAAACTGTTGTTATAAAAGCTCACTGTCTGTGGAAATAAAGTTAGTTCCAATTACGCTGCCTCTCAGTTACCACCTAACTGGGGCATCCATACACCCTCCTCACTTTTCACATCCAATACTGCTAAATGCCATATCTTGAAAGTGAATATTTGCATATATATATATATATATATATATATATATATATATATATATATATATATATATATATATATATATATACGTAAATATACAAATGCATACACAAACACACACACACACACACACACACACACACACACATATATATATATATATATATATATATATATATATATATATATATATATATATATATATATATATATATAAATATATGTATATATACACACATACATATATATATACTGTATATATATATATATATATATATATATATATATATATATATATATATATATATATATATATATATATATGTATATATATCAACATTATATATATATATATATATATATATATATATATATATATATATATATATATATATATATATATATATATATATATATATCAACATTAAATATATTATAGTTTATTTGGGGAATAAGGATATATACCGATTCAAAAAAGTAATATCTTACTAATTGTTCAGTGAAAACTCTCAACTTCACAAAAATATGACATCAAACTACAAACTCGCTGAAATCTAAATGTGCAAAGTATTTACAAACATAATACAGAAATAATACAAAACGAATATGCACTGGGACTAACTTCACGATATCCGGATAGAACTGTTTATCCCACGGCGAGAATAGGGAGTCAGTGACATAGAGTCGTGTCCCATCCAGGGATAACTGAAGCATCTGCGGACTGCCCATAATTTTTTTTCCTTTAATGTAAACGGGATAAGGCTGTTCCTGTAATGAGTATGATTGATATGGTTAATCATAGTCAATTCTGTATTATGTAAAATATACAAAATAATACGACTCTTTGATGGCAGCAAGGATAGTATTCTCAAATGATACTTTTAGCATTTTGTTTCTCAAAATCTTAAGAATTTCCGAGATTGGAGAGTAAATAATATTTCAGTATAAATTTGGGTCAATTTATGTTAATTTGCATCTAAATAAAACCCCACTTATTTCTACGTACCTTAAGTTCTTCATCATGGGTCACCTTGACAGGACCGCCCTGAACAATTGATCCTCCCAGGAAAATTTGTCCAACAAGTTTCGGATGTTCTCTGTCAGTGATGTCATATTGGCGAATGTCTCCATGAGCCCAGTTGCTAAAGTACAGATATCGGTCATCGAGGGATATAATAATATCAGTTATGATGCCTGAAAGAAATAAATTTAATATACTGTACATCTAATGATTCACATAAAAAAACAATTACTTAGTGTATTTTAGTAGTATTGAATTTTGTGTATATTACTAAGAAAATACCCCATTTATCGAACCTCTATAGATTAGACATACCTGGCATTTCTGGGAGAGCCCAACCTTCGACTTTTTTGGCAGGAACATCAATCACTTTGTGTACCGCATAGGTTCCATCTTCTTTGCGATAAAACCTGTAAGCAATATTGTAGACAGGGAAATAAAAATGAAAATGACATGAAGACTTAAGTTTGAATTGACCGAAGAATTGAAAATCAATAGGCTACGAGTAGCAACTTGCATAGACCTATGTGAAAGAAAGTGACTTGAACTCTGCATACCTATAGACATTACTATATGCCTATACGTAAGATTAAAATGCTTTGCATCAGTCGCTGTTACCGTGAAAACTTACCTGAAAACATTTGCATACAGAGCACTGCCAACATAACCTTCGGTTGCAAGAGGATCGTGCAAGAACCTAATTTCCAGAGGCATGACTCCCTCTAGGCCTAAGTCTACCTTTTGCAACAGCTTACGTTCCGACCAGGAATAGACATTGATGTGAGTTCCATAACGACCTAGAAAGTAAAAATATTTAATTTTCTGTTTCTATTAGAAAAAAAAAATAATGTTCACACAATAAGACATTTTACTTTGTACCCAAAACCTCTTTGTCTAAATCTCAAATGACACAACTGTTAAATAAGTCTTCTCACTTGGCGGAAGGACCTATATTCTAGATAAGTTTTAACAGATAACTAAACATTATCACTTAACAAATATATAACTGATACTTAAGAGACCATAGCCTACCATTCTCCAAATCCTTCGGGTCAAAGCCATTAAAGAAAGCCTTCGGACAACCCCATTCGGAGGAGATAAGAACATCGTGGGTGGGCTGGTACCAGTAGTCGTATCCAAACTCGGAATCCATATCAGTCCAAGGTCCTTTGAAAAACGAAAACAATAACAGTAATAGAACAATAAAAATGTTAGGGGAACACCGGCTATAATCAAAAGGTCAAGATTACATTTTTGTTCTTCTATTTCATAAGCTTTAGGAACATATACTAATTTATATATATATATATATATATATATATATATATATATATATATATATATATATATATATATATATATATATATATATAGTGTGTGTCCTGGGGAATCACTTCCTGTCTATCCCAATTACATATATTCATTAACAATATACAGTATATATATATATATATATATATATATATATATATATATATATATATATATATATATATATATATATATATATATATATATATATTGTTAATGAATATATGTAATTAGGACAGACAGTAAGTGATTCCCCAGGACACCAGACCGAAATTAAAAGAAAGAGAAGCATTGGATGGAGAGCATTTGGTAAACAAAACGAGACTATGAAACGTAAAATGCCACTTTCTTTAAAAAGAAAAGTATTTAATGAGATAGTACTACCAGTATTATGCATCAGAAACTTAAAACCTTACTAAAAGCCTTAGAACATAAGCTAGTTACAACTCAAAGAGCTATAGAAAGAATAATGATGGAAAAAAAAAAAAGATCAATATACAGTAGATACAAGAGCAAACTAAAGTAGAGGATATTCTAACAACTTGTAAGAAAGAGAAATGGTCATGGGAGGGTATTTAATGAGAATGACAGACAATAGATGGACATTAAGAATAACAGAATGGGTCCTTAGAGATTGTAAAAGAAGCAGAGGAAGGAAGAGAAGACGATGGATTGACGAACTAAGGAAGTTCGTGGGCGTGGACTGGCACAGAAAGACCATAAACAGACGCAAGTGGATGGTCATATTATTATTATTAATATTATTATTATTATTAGCCAAGCTACAACCCTAGTTGGAAAAAAAGATGCTATGAGCCCAAGGGCTCCGACAGGGAAAAATAGCCCAGTGAGGAAAGGAAATAAGGCAATAAATAAACGATGAGAAAAAAATTAACAATAAATTATTTCAAAAACAGTAACAACATCAAAAGAGATATGTCTTATATAAACTATAAAAAGACTTATATCAGCCTATTCAACATAAAAACATTTGCTGCAAGTTCGAACTTTTGAAATTCTACTGATTAGGAAGATCATTCCACAATTTGGTCACAACTGGAATAAAACTTCTAGAATACTGTGTAATATTGAGCCTCATGATGGAGAAGGCCTGACTATTAGAATTAACTGCATGCCTAGTATTACGAACAGGATGGAACTGTCCAGGAAGATCTGAATGTAAAGGATGGTCAGAATTATGAAAAATCTTATGCAACATGCATAATGAACTAATTGAACGACGGTGCCAAAGATTAATATCTAGATCAAGAATAAGAAATTCAATAGCCCGTAAGTTCCAGTCCATCAAAATAAGATGAGAATAAGCAACTGAACACCAGACAAGAGAACAATACTCGAAAAAAGGTAGAATGAAAGAATTAAAACACTTCTTCAGAATAGATTGATCACCGAAAATCTTAAAAGTCTCTCTCAATAAGCCAATTTTTGTGCAATTGAAGAAGACACAGACCTAATGTGTTTCTCAAAAGTGAATTTGTTGTCGAGAATCACACATAAAATTTTAAGTTGTATAGAGTTAAAGAAACATTATCAATGCCGAGATCGGGATGTTGAGGAGCCACTGTCCTTGACCTACTTACAATCATACTTTGAGTTTTGTTAGGATTCAACTTCATACCCCATAATTTGCACCATGTACTAATTTTAGCTAGATCTGTATTAAGGGATTCAGCAACCCCAGATCTACATTCAGGAGATGGAATTGGTGCAAAAAGAGTAGCATCATCTGCGTAGGTAACAAGCTTGTTTTCTAGGATAAACCACATGTCATGTTCTGTAGTGGACTAGTAATGGCTAAATATATATATATATATATATATATATATATATATATATATATATATATATATATATATATATATATATATATGAAAAATTTTAAGTAATTTTTATTTTTCCTAACATACTTACCGAGAATTACCTCTTCGGAGGGTCCTTGGACCTCTCTCAATCTCGACCAAGATTTCCCGTGCTACCCCCCCCTATCTCGCTCCCGATAGTTCCTACCCCCGCCGCCAGGATAATTCCTGCGGCCCGGATTAGGGCAGGTCACTGCTTTTCCCGGGTCAGGATCTCATTAAGTCCTCCGTTTAGCCCGACTCGGCAATAGAAGAATGGCACTCAGGGACGGAAGGGAGGGCCATTACTCAGAGGTAATTCTCGGTAAGTATGTTAGGAAAAATAAAAATTACTTAAAATTTTTCATTTGTTCCGACACGAATACTTTACCTCGAATTACCTCTTCGGAGACTTACACTTTAGGAGGCGGGAGAGCCATTCTGCCACTTGGTTAGGCACATGGTGCCTGGAGGGCTACGTAATGCGGGGGTACAGAGAGCGGATAGGGGGTAGCAGGGAAAACTTACGCTTATAATTTTAGGGTTACCTCTTGACATTTTCTCTTCTGAGTCTTCTCCTGACGAAGTAGGGATGAGACTATTCACTTGTTGGGGACGTCTTCCAGCCTGCCACTACACAGCTTGGAGGGCGGCGATGACTGTCCCAATGGAGAATCCATCCAAAGACTTTCTTGAGTAGTCTTTGAGTTAGTGGGCCGTGAAGGTCGACTGGTGTGACCAAGTGCCGGCCTGCAGGATCTGGCCCACTGCCATATTTCTCTCAAAGGCCAAGGAAGTGCTCAGGCCTCTGATGTCATGGGGACGGGGAGTGCCTGGTACTGCCACCTTGTCTTCTTCATAAGCCCTAGTGATGACTTGTATCAGCCAGAAGGAAATAGTGTTCTTGGACACTTGCTTCTTATTAACGCCTGAAGAGACGAAGAGGTTCTTGGCACCCGGACGGAGATGGGCCGTCCTTTCCAGGTATTTCCTGATCGTCCTGACCGGGCATAACTTCAGGTCGTCCGTATTGCCTGTCTTGGGGATGGCTGGAAAAGAGAAAACTTCAAACCTCGGGTCCCAGACTGCTGGGTTCTGAGTCTTTGCTACAAAGGAGGGTACGAACTTGAAAGATACCTCCTTCCACCCTTTGGAGTGTGCCACGTCGTAGGAGAGACCGTGGATCTCACCTACCCTCTTAGCCGAAGCTAAGGGTAGCAAGAAGACTGTCTTGAGGGTGAGATCTTTGTCCCCGATATCTCTGAGTGGTTCAAAGGTCGGACGACACAACATTTCCAGGACCTTGGCCAGGTCCCATCTAGGCACTCTCCTGGCTTGGGGAGGGCAGGATTGTTCGAAACTTCTAATCAGCATCCCTATGTGTTTTGAGGTCCCCAGGTCGATGCCTTTCAGGAGAAAGACTTGGCCTAAGGCTGCTCGTACTCCTTTAATAGCCGGGATTGGCATTCCTATTTTATCCCTAAGGTACACTAGAAAATCAGCTATGTCAGGGACCGAGGCTTTGAGAGGTCTTATTTGTTTTGTCGCGCACCATTTCGTAAAGGCGGCCCACTTCGCCTGGTAGACTACGGTAGAGGATTTTCTTAGGTATAGGGACATCCTCTTGGCTGTGGAGGAGGAGTACCCCTCCTTCTGCAGGAGTCGCTCGATAGTCTCCAGGCGTGAAGGCGAAGAGAGAGAGGGTTGTCGTGGAACCTGAGGAAGTGCGGTTGACTCAGTAGATCTGACCTGACAGACAGAGGCCACGGCGGTTGACTCGATAGGTCTTTAGGTCCGCGAACTACTCTCTCTGTCTAGCCACCAGGGCGCTACCAAAGTCATCTGAAAACGCCTTGACTAAGGATGTCCTGCTGACCCCCCTTAAAGGTTGGGGGACTCCTGCAGTGTTGGCCACTACTTTGCCGACATAACCCTGCTCTAGGACCAGACCTCGGGTTAGAGGAAGTGCTAGGGACGTCTTAGGTTGTAAGGAGTCTGCATGATCCTCAAAAAGGCTTGACTTCCCGGAACCTAAATCCGTAGCTGCAGGTTCCGGTACCTGTGATGTCTTCTGTAAAGGCTAACCACTCTCCTATAGACGGAGTCCTCCGTCATCCGAGGACCTGGATTTCACCTGCGGGGATGTCCGCACCAGGGGCCTGGGTTACCGCAAGCAACGCTGGTTCAGCGGGGACTCCCGTCGGCCCAAGGCTCTGGGTGCCGAGGATGCGGTTCCCGTGGGCTGGCCCGACAGCGGGAACCGTTCCTTCTGACCCCAAGGCCTCACCAGCCGGGCTGGTTCGGCCAGGTCGCCCGACCAGCAGCGCGTTTCCCCTGCTGGGCAGGGTTAACCGGAGGCTTCGGGGACTTACGCTTACCTGTAGAGTCCTTCCTACCGCTTGATCTCGAGTCGCCGGGTCACCGGGCACTCCCCGGTCGCTTCGGTTCTGGAATCCCAGGCACTCCCTTGCGGTGGTACCGGTTTCCCCGGCGGGGAGCTCCGCACCAGGTTCGGGGTCAGAACCGGCAACGCCGTACCGTCGAGGACTACTGTTCGTGTATTCTCTCCGGGGGACGCGGACGCGGATCCTCGTGGGCTGCCCCAACGGAGGGAACCGTTCCCTTTTAAGTCCGAGGGCCGAACCAGCTGCGCTGATTCGGCCAGGCTGCCCGTAAATAAGCCCGCTTACACCTGCGGGCGGGCTGGGGGACGCGGACGCGGATCCCCGTGGGCTGACCCGACGGAGGGAACCGTTCCTTTTAAGTCCGAGGGCCGAGCCAGCTGTGCTGATTCGGCCAGGCTGCCCGTAAATAAGCCCGCTTACACCTGCGGGCGGGCTGGGGGACGCGGACGCGGATCCTCGTGGGCTGACCCGACGGAGGGAACCGTTTCTTTTAAGTCCGAGGGCCGAACCAGCTGTGCTGATTCGGCCAGGCTGCCCGTAAAGAAGCTCGGTTACACCCGTTGGCGGGGTGAACCGGAGGCTTCGCGGTCTTACGCCTGCCTGAAGAGGGCTTCTCGCATTTCTCCCTGCGAGGGTTATATCTGCGTCTGGAGGATGGCCTTCGTGGTGAGAAAAAACCCTGGGTTGTCGGTCCGGGGGACGCTGCAAGACAGACCTGGGGGGCTCCTTCTCGGCGAGGCCCTCGGCTGCAGAAGAGACTGAAAAATACGCTAAGAGACTGGAGAAGAATTAGAGACATTTTCCCCCACATGGGGTCATCAGAGGAGACGTGGCCTGCTTGCACCAGGACTCCGTCTCCCCACACACTCCCGAAAGTAGTACTTACCTTGAACTACTTCTTAAGAGTTATCTTCTACACAATAAACCAACCTCGTCTCCTACTCTGGGTAGGAGAGGGTGGTAGGGAAGCTCAGCCCGGCGGGACGCCCGGCGCTAGTCTTCTTAGGCGAACCCTTCGTCGCCCACTTCCTCTTGGTGCTATACCGCACCCACTCAAATTCTTGGGGAAGAGCAATGGGCACTTCCCCGCAACTGACTTACCTCGTCCCCTACTCTGGGTAGGGGAAGATGGCTGTATAAGAATCTCTATTCGACGAGGCATCGGGAATTAAGTTGGCGAAGAGAGGCTCGTCTTCCTACGAGCCTCTTGGATGTATTCTTCCTTTTAGTGCCGAAGTGCACTCACTGCACTACGTTCCAGGACCAGTAGTCCTGACACGTGGTTGAAGAGAAACATAAGCTGCCCCTACACGGCAACACCGAGGATAAGGGGAGGAAAAACGATTTCTTGTAAAAAGTTTTCCTTTCAGCTATCAATTCCTTGAAGAAAATCAAGGAATACAGTTCCATAACGCACACAACGCACGACACAAGCACTAAGGAAATGAATTAAACACCGGGTAAGGACACGGTTGAAAAGTGAACGCACAGGAACACTTGGGAGGTACACTGCGAAAAAACACAAGTCCGTACACTGGGAACACGTGGGATCACAACGCGCCAAAGGATCGAGAGTTTAACCGAGAGAGTGAGATGATTCGCATCTCACGACCAAGGACTTAATGAGATCCTGACCCGGGAAAAGCAGTGACCTGCCCTAATCCGGGCCGCAGGAATTATCCTGGCGGCGGGGGTAGGAACTATCGGGAGCGAGATGGGGGGGGGGGGGTAGCACGGGAAATCTTGGTCGAGATTGAGAGAGGTCCAAGGACCCTCCGAAGAGGTAATTCGAGGTAAAGTATTCGTGTCGGAACAAATATATATATATATATATATATATATATATATATATATATATATATATATATATATATATATATATATATATATATATATATATATATATATATATATATATATATATATATATATATATATATATATATACAGAGAGAGAGAGAGAGAGAGAGAGAATGATAATAATAATAATAATAATAATAATAATAATAATAATAATAATAATAATAATAATAATAATAATTTCACCGAGAATTTTTCTCATAATCTCATATCTCTGCCTCCAGAATCACCCTTAATCCTATGTGCTAGCTCCCTAATCTATTATTAATCCTTAATTTCTAAAGCTAGCATACTTCCAAGTTGATTAGCCCCCCAGGTAACTGTGGTTATCTCACCTGTGTGTTCGAAAGTGAAGGAATCGAAGGTAATGAAGGATCCTTTGCCGTAACCGTTGGCGTCACCCAGGGTCGAAATCATCACCTTTCCGTTGGGGAGACAATGGGTCGTGTGAGGGTGGCTTACGCCGTTCGACTTCAGCACTTCCGGTTCGAGGATCTACAGGGAGAAGGTCGGGTAGTTAATTTATATTGAATATCTCTATTGGTTTTAAAAATGTTTTGTTTACATTTGGGCTTAAGTTCGAATGTAGGTAATTTCAGGGCTTTTTAGTAGTCAAATTAGGTATAATAAATTAAAGAATTTATAACAAGGTGAAAATTGGTGAATGACTTCTTTAGAAACTTAGAAAACATATCAAAAGTCCCCATCAATCCACTCTTCATCCGCCATCTTGAAAAATGTGTCGTCAAATTAAAGTTTTCGCTATTTCCGTGAAAATGGTTGGTCTGACGAAATCACCTGTAAATTCATAAGGGAAAAAATAAATTTTCTACACATGCTCTATGCATATTTCCATTATGAATGATCACTTTAATTATATTAAAAAATGTTTACCCTTATTCAATTATTTGCGGATCCTGACATGATTTATTTACTTTTTTTTCAGGCTTATCACTCGTTTTGTCCCTTTTTTCTCTTTTTACAAATTTGGGTATATTATAATAAGCCTAACTAATATTCTTTTCAGGATAAAGCTTAATAATGAAGGGAATCAGAACAAAATAAATTTTGCCCAATTTATGAAGACAGCTTTGTAGAAATTGAAACTCTTTGTTAAGAAAGGCTTTCATCACTTGTCGAAAATTCACTTTTCTTTAATTATGGCAGACGAATCTCAGGGTGGATTGATCATAGATATCTGTTTGGATTGATGAGGACTTTTAATATGTTATTTCTAAGTATCTAATTATGTCATTCGCCAATTTTTAGCTTATTATAATATTGTTTTTTTTATTTATTTTACTTAATATGCTTGACTGGACTATTTACATGATCATGAATAGACTTAAAAAAAAAAAAAAAAAAAAAAAAAAAAAAAAAGGCCTTTCTGTAGGATACTCATTTTCTTATAGTTCTAGAATCCACATGGAAACTTTTTATTCCCCTTTTAAAAATATCTATTCGGTTTCTCTTTAAAAAATAAAAAAACTGCTGCGCCTTACAAAATAAAATCTTAGGCGTACGCCATTTTTTTTATAAAAAGTAATTTTCAACTTCAGCCTCAAACACGTAAAAGAAATATTTTAAACCAAAGACAAAGGTTTTCTTTGAGTTCTTTATTACCCATAAATCAAAAATATATCCAAAAATAACAAATACCTCTCAAGTAGGATTACAAAAAAAAAAAAAAAAAAAAAAAAAAAAAAAAAAAAAAAAAAAAAACACGCTATTTTGAGAATCTGTTTACTATAATTTTAGATCTGTGCGATCTACAAATGAAACTTAAAGTTAGTGTATAGATTATTTCAAAAATATATAGCGGGATTTCCATGGTTTGCAATAGAAGTCTTGCTGTACAAAGATATATATATATATATATATATATATATATATATATATATATATATATATATATATATATATATATATATATATATATATATATATATATATATACTGCGTATATATAAACTATATATATATATATATATATATATATATATATACATATATATATATATATATATATATATATATATATATATATATATATATATATATATATATATATATATATATATATATATATATATATATATATCTTTTAAACAGGAACTGCTTAAAAATAAGAGTAACGACGACAGCAGTGGCCAGTTCTTGGATGGGTGACCAAAGGTAAATGTCATCATAACGAGAGCCGTTTTAAAATGATGATTGAGGTGGATTTCTTTTGAACAATAATGCCTGCTCGGAAGGGTGACCCCAAAGAAGATGAACTTCCCTGGTAATCTGACAAGTGATGGACATGGGCTTCTTGATCGTATCAAAGACTGGTGTTTTATAAAAAATCCCAACAGGCTTTTGGAGTCTGATGTGAGCAACAAAGGAGTTAATATATAAATATGCAACTTTAGTTTTCCTCATTTCATATAAAGCCTCAATTACACAAATAAGAATAAATGTGATTGCTTACGAAAACACCTTTTTTCTTAACGTATGATAAAGTCATCTTACGCAACGGGGTACACAGCCAGTTGATAATTATTTTAAAGTTAACCCAACAACAACAAAAGAGAATTATCAAAATAACGATAAAGAATTTATAGGAGGAACTGGACCGGCTTTATTCACTTCTCGGGCCACGACTGGTCACGTGTGAATGCATAACTAAATATATTAGTGAACAAAGGTTATCAATGGTCACGACAGGTCTACGTGTAGAACAAAATGAACCAAAATATTAATTACTAATCATGTTTATAGAGTTACTAGTGTACGCAACCCGTCAAAAATGATAGTATATACATATTCACATGTATATATGTGTATATAAATACATATATACATATATATATATATATATATATATATATATATATATATATATATATATATATAGCCAGGTACTTGCTCTTTATTATATAGGATAGATAACAGAAATATGTATATCTAATGAACGAATTTATGATAGCAAATTAATATTGTATAAGTCACAAATTAAATATATATATATATATATATATATATATATAGAGAGAGAGAGAGAGAGAGAGAGAGAGAGAGAGAGAGAGAGAGAGAGAGAGAGAGAGAGAGAGAGAGAGAGAGAGAGAGAGAGAGAGAGAGAGAAATATATCACACTGAAAGACAAATGAGGACTCGCCTCCTTTTATCATTGTTATTACAAGCTAAGCCTATTGGAAAACCAAGATGCTATAAGCCCAAGGGCTCCAGGAGGGTGAAATAGCCCAGTGTGGAAAGGAAACAACGAAACAAAAAACTACAAGAGAAGTAATAAACAGTCAAAATAAAATATATTAAAAACAGCAACAACATTAAATTGGATCTTTCATATATAAACTCTAAAAACTTAAAAAAACAGGAGAGAAAGAAATAAGATAGAACAGCATACCCAAGTGTACCCTCAAGCAAGAGAACTCTATTCCAAGACAGTGGAAGGCCATGGTACAGAGGCTATGGCACTACCCAAGACTAGAGAACAGTTGTTTGATTTTGGAGTGTCCTTCTCCTAGAAAAGCTGCTTACCATAGCTAAAGAGTCTCTTCTACCCTTACCAAAAGGAAAGCAGCCACTGAACTATTACATTGCAGTAGTTAACCCCCTGAGCTACCCTTACCAAGAGGAAAGCAGCGACTCAACTATTACACCCCCTGAGCTACCCTTACCAAGAGGAAAGCAGCGACTCAACTATTACATTGCAGTAGTTAACCCCCTGAGCTACCCTTACCAAGAGGAAAGCAGCGACTCAACCATTACATTGCAGTAGTTAACCCCCTGAGCTACCCTTACCAAGAGGAAAGCAGCGACTCAACCATTACATTGCAGTAGTTAACCCCCTGAGCTACCCTTACCAAGAGGAAAGCAGCGACTCAACTATTACACCCCCTGAGCTACCCTTACCAAGAGGAAAGCAGCGACTCAACTATTACATTGCAGTAGTTAACCCCCTGAGCTACCCTTACCAAGAGGAAAGCAGCGACTCAACCATTACATTGCAGTAGTTAACCCCCTGAGCTACCCTTACCAAGAGGAAAGCAGCGACTCAACTATTACACCCCCTGAGCTACCCTTACCAAGAGGAAAGCAGCGACTCAACTATTACATTGCAGTAGTTAACCCCCTGAGCTACCCTTACCAAGAGGAAAGCAGCGACTTAACCATTACATTGCAGTAGTTAACCCCTGAGCTACCCTTACCAAGAGGAAAGCAGCGACTCAACCATTACATTGCAGTAGTTAACCCCCTGAGCTACCCTTACCAAGAGGAAAGCAGCGACTCAACCATTACATTGCAGTAGTTAACCCCCCTGAGCTACCCTTACCAAGAGGAAATCAGCGACTCAACCATTACATTGCAGTAGTTAACCCCCTGAGCTACCCTTACCAAGAGGAAAGCAGCGACTCAACTATTACACCCCCTGAGCTACCCTTACCAAGAGGAAAGCAGCGACTCAACTATTACATTGCAGTAGTTAACCCCCTGAGCTACCTTTACCAAGAGGAAAGCAGCGACTCAACTATTACACCCCCTGAGCTACCCTTACCAAGAGGAAAGCAGCGACTTAACTATTACACCCCCTGAGCTACCCTTACCAAGAGGAAAGCAGCGACTCAACTATTACACCCCCTGAGCTACCCTTACCAAGAGGAAAGCAGCGACTCAACCATTACATTGCAGTAGTTAACCCCCTGAGCTACCCTTACCAAGAGGAAAGCAGCGACTCAACTATTACACCCCCTGACCTACCCTTACCAAGAGGAAAGCAGCGACTCAACTATTACACCCCCTGAGCTACCCTTACCAAGAGGAAAGCAGCGACTCAACTATTACACCCCCTGAGCTACCCTTACCAAGAGGAAAGCAGCGACTCAACCATTACATTGTAGTTAACCCCCTGAGCTACCCTTACCAAGAGGAAAGCAGCGACTCAACTATTCTATTGGTCACACGAACCAGTTCCTTTTATTTCATAAAATTTTGACCTACTTTTTACCCTTCCATTATCACAGCTTTCATGTGACCTTTCTCACCCAATTATATTAAACACACAAATAAACGAACATACAAACCTTGTGGATCTTGGGGCATTTTTCTTCTGAGATATCGATGACGTAGATTCTGGAGGATCCCAGGGCGGGCATCACCAGCCTGTTGCGAACTTTTGAAGGGTCGTCGTAGCAGGAGGAACAGGTGTTCCAGCCTGTGTGATGGATCTCGTCGTCCAAGTAGGGCAGCTCTAGACGGTGGATCACCTGTAGGTATGTGGATATGCTTAGAATGGTGCCTAGACTGGTCGAGTAATGTAAAAGTATCTTAGGGATATTTAATTTTTACCTCAGCACTGCTATGCAACGCATCTAGTGGGAGCAGCATTACTATTATTAAAATCATTACCTTTGAATCTATAAACCTTAGCTTGAATATTATTATACTGGTGTAAGGCTTATAATACAACAAGGAAAGCAATCCAATGAGAGAGAGAGAGAGAGAGAGAGAGAGAGAGAGAGAGAGAGAGAGAGAGAGAGAGAGAGAGAGAGAGAGAATAATATATTGACGCAAAGGACCTCAGATTTCACCGAACGTCTCTATCTTGAGATTTTAATTCAATACCTCTCCATTCATCATCTCCTACCTCACGTTTCATAGTCCTAAGCATATACCCATCAAAAAGAGAGATGAATCTGTTATAACAATAGAAGATGAAGAAAGGCAACGTTGGATGCAACACTTTAGTGATGTCATGAATAGAAGAAGTGGGGGGAATAATTTAATTGATATACCTGAAGCTGAGCATAAGAGTACATATTTTATTCATGTGTTTCATTAGTGTATTTAAGAGATGTATAGCCATCTTGTAAGGTGTAAGGTGAGTTCCACTCATGTAGGTTTACGTAATGTATACAAATTACATAAGACTTTCATCATTCATTCAATTTTTTTCATCCAATTCAGTAAACAGTGCGTAAATTTACATTATTTCTAAGAATTAACTTTTATTTCATGTAGTTTTGTTACAAAGTCTTATGTAAACTCATTTAGGTATGCAGTACGACCCACAAGAGGTATGAGCACGAGGAATTACGTAATTTTTTCTTCCACGTGTTTAGAAAGCGCATGAAAATTTTCGAATTAGATTACTCTTTATCTATTGTCACGAGAGGGAGGTAGGTGGAGAGTTGCTTCGCAAGCAAGGTTAGTACCCCTCCTTCAAATTACTACGCTGACAACCTTACGCCGCTAGACCCTGCGCACCTACGCTTCCAGTAGGCAGAACTGGAAGGTTCTGGAATAATTAAGTCAATATATATAGCCCCAGGAATGCATAAGCAGCAGAAGGGACCTAGCCTATTCCTTTGAAAGTGCCAGCGTCTGCCTGCCCTCTCCATTTTCCCGTGTGAGTCCTCTCAAACGTGAATAAGTGATTTTTATCCTATGCATATCATGTATAGTGTTGTTCAAACGTTGGTGAAATTATTGGATTTTAATTCAAGTGTAGTGTTTACTAGTACATTTTAACATAATTTTTTTTTACTGGCTTTGTGAGATTTAGGTTAAACAGTGAAGTACATTAAAATTTTTGCTTAATCATTCTGTATTCTTGTGTGAACTAAAAGACATAAGTGTAAAGGTTTCATATATGTGAATTTCATCATTATTTAATCACTAGTGTTAAGCTTTGACTTTTGTCATTAATTGTCAAAATTAAATATTTTTCATAAATTAATTTCCAGTGAAACCAGTGATTGTATATATTTTTAATTTTTATGGAGTATCTTTTTTTTTTGTCTTCGTCTAATGTTTAGTTCAGGTTTAATATTTCGATTGATTTATTTTTAAGTGACAATTCTTGTGAATTATTGGTAACGTTTTATAGAATATATTTATTTTTGTAAAGTGTGTATCAGTTCAATGACCAATGTTTTTTCCTCAGAGCTTTGCTCATATTCCACGACTAAGAACCAAAGTAAGAGGTTGGTTTAGAATAGTTCACATAAGTTACTAAGTAGGCCTAATCACCTAGTTTTGTTTTGAGTAACGTAAGAGACCTTTGGATATTCAGTGTTCATATATATTGCCGTCTGGGAGTTGCCTAATATTCTCAGAGCTTGTGTATTTTTTCAAGTATAACAGATTTATGTAAAAATAAGCAGGTGAGTTTGGAGCTCGGGAGTTTACGTAATTCCCCAGCCGTAATATACGTATATATATATATATATATATATATATATATATATATATATATATATATATATATATATATATATATATATATATATATATATATATATATATATATATATATATATATGTGTGTGTGTGTGTGTGTGTGTGTGTGTATGTGTGTGTCTGTGTGTGTGTAACATTTAAACAATGCAAAAATATGTCCATATACTCAATGAAAAAGCAGTTGCACCAAGTTTGACCTTCTAGTTCCACCGATTCAACTATTTGATAGGAAAGATTGTCCTACAAACTGGTTGCAGCCAGAATAAAAGTCATTGAATACTGCTTGGAATTGACTTTTATTAAAGAAGCGACAAAATGGTTTAAATGAACTATATAGCCTACCAGAATCACTTGACGGATGGAATCGTTCAGGAAGATTTTAATGCAACGAGTAAAATCAAGAGTTATGAAAAATATGATAAAAGTAGCCTACGAAGATCTAACTGAAGGACGGTGACTGATACTGATATACAGACCAATATTAAAAGTTGTGCCATTTAACGAATAAGCTTATATATCAAGCTAATCTCGGGTAACTTTTCAGACAGCTGGACAAGTCCAACATTACCTTGGAGTAAGTGGGCGACTTTGGGTCGACATCAACAGTGGCCAGGTAATCTGGCTTCCCGGTGCCGGTCCTGATGCAAGGGAGCCACACCAGCTTCTCCCTTGGGCCATCCTTCATGGCCGCCAGGGGACTCGAGTAGCCAGGTCCTATGGATAGAAGAAAAAGAACAAGAAAGATATAAGATTAAATTAAATAGGATTTTGCGCATTTAGAAATGTTAGGGGTTACGGAAATAGATGGATGTATTTGGTTATAATAGTATTTAAATAAATTAATTGCATTTGTAAAATAATAAGTAAAAGATAAAATAACTAGAAAATATATTATTTTCTCTAATAATCAAATAAAATCGGTCAAATAAATTAATATAAGATATTTGAAAGTTCAAAACGTGGAGTAAAACAACTGAATAAATCGCATAAAATAAAATTTGTTAACTAATTAATCAAACGAATTCATGAATAGATAGATAAATATTACAAAAAAAAAAAAAACTTTAAATAGAAACCAAGTGACATTGAGAGTAATTTACTAACAACAATATATCAGTAATAAAAGTTATAGTTAACCAGTCAATTATGAGAGAGAGAGAGAGAGAGAGAGAGAGAGAGAGAGAGAGAGAGAGAGAGAGAGAGAGAGAGAGAGAGTTATCTCTCTTCTTATCTCCTTTGATAATTAAAACGATAAGGAAGTTTTCAACACAACTGGAATACGGAATTTTATTTATTTTGAATCATCACTTATACAAATGGCATTAAAACATTTATATTTCGGTAGAGATTGTGACGCAGTTCCAGTAGGCCCTGCTGCTTCCTTTGGTGCCTTAGATGACCGCGGAGGTAGCAGCAGTAGGGGATTCAGCATTACGAAGCTTCATCTGTGGTGGATAACGGGGGAGGGTGGGCTGTGGCACCCTAGCAGTACCAGCTGAACTCGGTTGAGTCCCTTGTTAGGCTGGGAGGAACGTAGAGAGTAGAGGTCCCCTTTTTGTTTTTGTTTCTTTTGTTGATGTTGGCTACCCCCCCCCCCCAATTGGGGGAGGTGCCTTGGTATGTGTGTGTGTGTGTGTGTGTGTGTGTGTGTGTGTGTAGAGATAATTCTGTTCAGGCAATCGTACGGCAAATTGCATCACAAACAATTGTTATATGTATCAAATGATACTTGGGATAGTATAAAAAGTAGACAAAGACAGAAATTGATTGTTGAAAGTGAAGTCAAAAGAAAAGCCAGGAATGACAGGAGAGAATATTTACACAGGAAAGCAGATGAGGCTGACAAAGCTATGAATTTGGGGAGTGGCTATGTTGAAAGAATTGCTCATAGAATCATTAATGAAATCTCTACAGGGGCATAGAAGAAGAAGCATATACCTATAAAAAAGAGATGGATCTGTTATAAAAACAGAAGACAAAGAAAGGCAACGTTGGATGAGGTTATGAATAGGAGATACGAATGGAATAATTTGACTGATATACCTAAAGCTGAGGAAGACCTTAATGTGCCCATGAATGAATTCAGAGTGTTTGAAGTTGAAGCTATCATTATAATACTCAAGAGATGGAAAGCCCCTGGATACTATGGATTAACTGCCGAGATGATATTGGCCGAAAATGAAGTGACTCCCAGAATACTTACAAGATTATTCTGCAGAATGTGGTGTGAAAAGGCAAAACCAGATGAATGGAAGCTAGGAGTGTTGGTGAAAATGGCAAAAAAAGGGGGCCTGACTGATTGCAATAATTACAGAGTCATAACACTTACGTCATTTGCCATGAAAATATAAAGTATGCTTATTCTTAAGACTGGAGAGAAAGATTGATGAAAAGCTGAGAGATGAACAAGCAGGATTTAAAAAAAGGTAGAAGTTAACTAACCAAATCTTCATTTTAAGATATGTGGTACAGCAATGTGTAGAATATAGGAATCAACTTTTGATAGACTATGAAAAAGCCTTTGATAGTGTGCACCGGCCAATTTTGTGGAGAAACCTGCGTCACTATGGAGTTCCTCTTAAATATGTAAATTTCATCAAGTCTGTCCACGAGAATAGCAAGCGCACAAGTTAATGTTAGTGGAGTCATATGAGATGAATTTACAGTGAACAGCAGAGTACTCCAAGGGAATGTGATGTCACCTATGTTGTTTATCCTCCTCATGGATTTTATAATGCACAGCAAAGTTGGGATGGTGGAGAAGGATTGGACTGGATTGGTAATAAAAAATTAGCTGACCTAGAGTATGCTGATGACGCTGTCCTTATTAGCAGAACACTAAAGTATTTGCCATGCATGCTTACCAGAATGCATGAAATATCACATGAGATTGGGCTCAAGATAGATAGAAGAAAGACAGAGATGATGAAAACGGAATATGCAATGGAAGATGAAATATCATTGGAAGAAGAAAGGATAAATGGGGTGGAATAATTTAATACAGAATATTTAGAATTGGAGCTTAGTGAAAGATTGAAAAAAGCAAATCAGACAATGACTAGGTTAAGTAAAATCTAGAAATCAAAACGCCTGAAATTGCATATAAAAATCAGGCTACATATCAGTTTGGTGACATCGGTGTTACTCTATGGACATGAGATGTGGTATGATAGTGTAAATGTCTCAAATAGATTTAGTAGATTTGAGAACAAAGTCCTCAGAAGGATATTGGGAGTTAAATGACAGGACAGTATTAGGAATGAAACAATAAGAGAGATTACTCGAGCGCCATATGTGGATGAGATCATGATGAGGGGTAGATGGAGATGGTTTGGGCATGCTCTTCGCACTACCCAAGAGAGATTAGTTCACCAAACGTTCAGTTGTGGTCCACAAGACACTAAAAGAGTTGGTAGACCGAAGCCTAAATGGCTGAGGACTATGAAGCGCGAAGTATGAGATGATGAATGGGAAAGTATTGAATCAAAAGCTCAAGATAAAGACTGGTGAAATCTAACCCAGACCCCTTTTCGTCAATACCCGTCTGACGAGATGATGATGATGTCACATCTAAGTGCGTTTATATGCATTGACAATACCAGTAATAATATAAATAAGTATAAAGCACTCCCCTATATCATAAACTACAAGTGTCTGGCTGTGTATATATATATATATATATATATATATATATATATATATATATATATATATATATATATATATATATATATATAATTTATATATATATATATATATATATATATATATATATATATATATATATATATATATATATATATATATATATATACAAACGAGTATATGACCAGGGATTTGGTCTTTATTATGAAGGAGATATATTATTTTCCAGTCACGCTGAGCGGCCTTGTCAGGCGTATAACTACTCGGTCTTTCCCAGACTTGGCTAGGGAGAGAAAGGACAGTCATATCCTGGTGAGTTAGTAAAGGGGGTGGTTGTAGGAAGGGTTGCATTTCTGTGTGCGCGTGTGCGTGCATATCTATCTAGACCTTTAGCCGTCTTTTTTGACGGGTTGCGTACAGTTATAATATCATATACCTCTCTCTCTCTCTCTCTCTCTCTCTCTCTCTCTCTCTCTCTCTCTCTCTTCTCTCATTCTTCAAAAAAAAAAAAAATTCTAGATTTTTTATATCGCCATTCAGTACCTTTAACCGTAACCTTGCCAATGAAATGGAAATAAACCAAACACTAATCCTGTGGATAAATTCTTAATCTCTAATTAACAAATACCTAATTAAGGATTCATGGTGATAATAATAATGAAGATGATGAAGATTACACCCCTGTCATATGAAGCACATACCGTAAACTCTCGCTGGCATAATGCCAGCTTAATCTTCCGTAGTTCCCAAGATGCTTACGTGACCTACATGATAACAAAGTCATTGTACTCTTATAGCTAACCATGACTTTGCTAAAAGCTCTGAACGTATTATATAATATACATATATATATATATATATATATATATATATATATATATATATATATATATATATATATATATATACTGTATACATACATATATATATATATATATATATATATATATATATATATATATATATATATATATATATATATTTACATAAATAAAAACACACACACACATATATATATATATATATATATATATATATATATATATATATATATACATATATATGTATATATATATGTATATATATATATATATAATATATATATATATATATATATATATATATATATATATATATATATATATATATATATATATATATATATATATAGAGAGAGAGAGAGAGAGAGAGAGAGAGAGAGAGAGAGAGAGAGAGAGAGAGAGAGAGAGAGGAGAGAGAGAGAGAGAGAGGGGTGTCATTGGGAAGTATAGCGTACCAGGTGAAAATGAGAGTGGTGAGAGACTGGTATATATGTGTGTTGAGCAAGAGATGGTGATAAATTTTAGCTTTTTCAAAATGAAACATAAAAACAAGTATACATGGGTAAGAATGGTAGAAAGGGCATTAATGGATTATGTTTTGATAACTAAAAGAATGTTTTTAAGATTGAAAGACCTGCATGTGTTTAGGGGTATGGCTAACGGTATGTCTGATCATTTTTTTGGTGGAAGGAAAATTAGATGTAGCAAAAGAGTGGGGGAATAGAGTAGGGGGATGTGAAAGGGAGCTAGTGAGGGTTGAAGAGCTAATAAAACCGGAGGTAAAAATGGAATATCAAGAAAGTTAAAAATGGCATATGACGAAGTGAAAGTAAGAGAAACTGGTAATCTAGATGAGTGGAAGCTAGTAAAAGAAAATTTTGTTGGGATTGCTAGTGATGTGTGTGGCAAGAAGTTTGTTGGAGGCAGCATGGGGAAGGGCAGTGAATGGTGGAATGGAGTGAAGATAAAAGTGGAAGAGAAAAAGAGGGCATTTGAAGAATGGCTGCAGAGTAATAGTGTAGCGAAGTATGAAAGATATAGAGAGAAAAATGTGGAAGTAAAGTGCAAGGTAACTGAGGCAAAGAGGGCGGCTGACCTGAGGTGGGGTCAGGGACTGGGTCAGTCATATGAAGAGAATAAGAAGAAGTTTTGGAAAGAAGTGAAGAGAGTAAGGAAGGCCGGTGCAAGAATTGAAGAGACAGTGAAAGATGGAAATGGAAGGTTGTTAAAAGGAGAGGAGGCAAGGAAAAGGTGGGCGGAATATTTTGAGAGTTTGCTGAATGTTGAGGATAATAGGGAGGCAGATATAATTACTGTTCCATGTGTTGAGGTGCCAGTGATGGGAGATGAGAATGAGAGAGAGATTACAATAGAGGAAGTGAGGAGAGCACTAGATGAAACGAGAGTAGGAAAAGCATCTGGTATGGATGGTGTGAAAGCTGAGATGTTGAAGGAAGGGGGTGTGACTGTACTTGAATGGTTGGTGAGATTGTTTAATATGTGTTTTGTGTTGTCAATGGTACCAGTAGATTGGGTTTGTGCATGTATTGTACCACTATATAAGGGTAAGGGAGATGTGCATGAGTGTTGTAATTCAAGAGGTATTAGTTTGTTGAGTGTAGTTGGAAAAGTGTATGGTAGAGTACTGATTAACAGGATTAAGGATAAAACAGAGAATGCAATCTTGGAAGTACAGGGTGGTTTTAGAAGAGGTAGGGGTTGTATGAATCAGATTTTTACAGTTAGGCAGATATGCGAGAAATATTTAGCAAAAGGTAAGGAGGTGTATGTTGCGTTTATGGATCTGGAGAAAGCATATGATGGAGTTGATAGGGAAGCAATGTGGAATGTGATGAGGTTATATGGAGTTGGTGGAAGGTTGTTGCAAGCAGTGAAAAGTTTCTACAAGGGTAGTAAAGCATGTGTTAGAATAGAAAATGAAGTGAGCGATTGGTTTCCGGTGAGAGTGGGGCTGAGACAGGGATGTGTGATGTCGCCGTGGTTGTTTAACTTGTATGTTGATGGAGTGGTGAGAGAGGTGAATGCTCGAGTGCTTGGACGAGGATTAAAACTGGTAGACGAGAATGATCATGAATGGGAGGTAAATCAGTTGTTGTTTGCGGATGATACTGTACTGGTTGCTGACGCGGAAGAGAAGCTTGGCCAATTAGTGACAGAATTTGGAAGGGTATGTGAGAGAAGGAAGTTGAAAATAAGTTAATGTGGGTAAGAGTAAGGTTATGAAATGTACGAGAAAAGAAGGTGGTGCGAGGTTGAATGTCATGTTGAATGGAGAGTTACTTGAGGAGGTGGATCAGTTTAAGTACTTGGGGTCTGTTGTTGCAGCAAATGGTGGAGTGAAAGCAGATGTACGTCAGAGAGTGAATGAAGGATGCTGGACAACCCATGTGTCACACGAGCGTACATAGTAACGACATTTCTCTGTTTTGTATATATTAGCCTTTGTATCTTCACTCTCACCTCGCACTGATAGCAACTTGTTTTAACCTGTCTGCATACTTCTTTGTTAACTGTTAACAGAACCGGTTGCCGGTTTGACAAGAAATAGCATGTCTATATTTTGTGACCTTCTTACCGGGACCTAGTGTGTATATATACTCGATGTGTCATAATAAAGTTACTCAGTTGCATTCATCTCACCTTTGAGTCACAACCTACTCTTGGCCAGTCACAGTGGTGGGTCACACCGGGGTCACCAATGTGACAGGCCAAGAGTAGGTTGTGACTCAAAGGCGAGATAAATGCAATTGAGTAACTTTATTACCTTACATCGAGTATATATGCACAATAGCTCCCGGTAAGGTCACAAAATACAGACATGCTATTGCTTGTCAATCTGGCAACCGGTTCTGTTAACAGTTAACAAAGAAGTATGCAGACAGGTTAAAACAAGTTGCTATCAGTGCTAGGGAAGAGCAAAGACACGAAGGATAATATATACAAAAAGAGAAATGTCGTTACTATGTACGCTCGTGTGACACGAACGTATTTTATATATATATATATATATATATATATATATATATATATATATATATATATATATATATATATATACATACATACAGTATATATATATATATATATATATATATATATATATATATATATATATATATATATATATATATACAGTATATATATATATATATATATATATATATATATATATATATATATATATATATATATATATATATATATATATATATATATATATATATATATATATATATACAAGAGTATATAGCCAGAGACTTGGTCTTGTATGAAGGGGATATATTTTTCCCGGTTATGCTGATCGGCATTATTTTCATTATTACTAGCTAAGCTACAACCCTAGTTGGAAAAGCAGGATACTATAAGCTCAAGGACCCCAATAGGGAAAAATAGCCCAGTGAGGAAAGGAAATAAGGAAATAATTAAATGATCTGAAAAGTAATGAATAATTAGAATAAAAGATTTTAAAACAGTAACAACATTAAAACAGATATTTCATATTTACGCTATCAATGAAGTTGTCATGAACAAAATATCTCACGGTAATTCAACTTATACTTCAGAATCATGTCTTCTATCACACAATAAAAGCAAGAGAAGTCACAACTAAGATGTTGATGCTATTTCCAAGAACTCTATATCTCTGTTTCACAGTTAGTGAAGAAGGAAATGAAAACCATTTAGGAAAACCCACACCAATCTTGAAAATTTCATTTTCTGTAAAATATCTCAATTTCAACTGTTGTAGAAGATCAATTCTCGTTGGATCGTGCATTTTTAATTTCGACACTGCATGAAAAACTTCATCCATATCAAGATCACAGTTTTCTTTAATAACAGAGCTAGTAACATCGACATAATGACCATAGCCTTTGGTAAAACAACAACTTTTGGAGTCTTTGTCAACAATGTCCAGTACATACAGTACTTGTTTAAAATCTTTTCTTTCAACGGGCAGGGTCCTAAGTTAACGTCGCTTTCCATGAACGAGCTCAGCGAATGGGAAAGATCAGAATATGACTTTTTTGAATGGTGAAATTCATTTTGAATATTCTTATGAAAATTATGAAGCAATTTGAGAAGAGACTTAACAATGGGCTTTCCGCACTCTGCGCAGATCTCTCACGTGTCAGTTGATCGAGTAGCTTCGCTTTCCCTTCTGCAGCACAGACATACTGGTAGCTCCTCCTTGATCTCATCCGAGATGTCTAAAGAAAGGGTGGAGCCGCTGCTTGGCTAGGAGATAATATCTCAGACGAGAATTTGGAATCCCAAAGTGGGTTGGTGATAACATGAACACCTGCCAAATGTAGTCCTTCTTACGCAACATTTCCAGGAGTTGCTGCCCTACCAAGGACTTTTCACAACCAGCCACATTTTCTAATAAAATCATCGTTGGTGGATGACAGTTTTTGAAGATCAATCAAGTGCAACAGAGAGACGTACGAGAATCCTCAACGTCGCGTATTAGGTCCTGCCTTGTGAAAGGCTGACAAGGAGGGCTCATCATGATAATATCCGGAGCAAAAGATTCCAGATTTTCTAATGACAAGTCCATAATATTATAGGCCTTTTGGGTCTTTGGAAAATTGTGTCGATACTCTTCAAGGGCCGTTGTGTTAATTTCGTAACTTCTA
>NC_090734.1:113557694-113560194 GCF_036898095.1 Palaemon carinicauda | reverse complement strand
CAACTAAACGAATGTGACCACAGTGACGACGTAACGTCGTTCCTAGTGGCTACACTACACTCAGTTACCAAACGTGGTTTTATGTTCGGCTCAGAGAGAGAGAGAGAGAGAGAGAGAGAGAGAGAGAGAGAGAGAGAGAGAGAGAGAGTGGGGGTTAGCTAACATCTCTAAATTGATTCCTAACCATGCTTCTTTACGATTCTATTTTCATTGTAACTTATGAGTTTCTCTCCATAAACATATTGCTTTACAAGTTAATTTCTTTTACAATAATATAGCCATTCTATTTTCAAAAGCATTAATCATTTTTCCGCATCATAACAAAATCAACATAGCAACTGTCATTTGTCGAAAAGCTGCACATGGTTATGAATTTAATTATCATCATCATCATCATCAGCCGTTGCTAGTCCACTGCAGGACAATTAAGGCTTCATATATGCCAGTCTACAGCATACCTGCATATTTCTTAGCTCGTCAATCCATCGTCTTTTCTTCATTTCCCTGCTTCGTCTGCAATCTCTACGGACCCATTCTGTTATTCTTGAAATCCATCTATTATCTGTATATTACATGTTCTGGCCTTTTTACTTTGCTCTCGTATCCATGCTGTTTTTTTTCTCTTTTTCTTTTCCAGGCATTATTCTTTCACATGTTCTTTGAGTTGTAACATGCTTATGTTTTCAAGCTCTAGTAAAGTTGTTTTCAAGATTCTAATGCATAGGCCTACTACTCCGATCACGCCTACGCATGGATGGCATGTAGAGAGTACAGGCGTGGCAGTACGGAATAAGTAAAGAATTTCGTCTATTTTACCACGAAGAGAGTACGCAAGCAGTACGGAAACTGTGGATATAGTACGGATGTATTAACAGTACAAATAGGTCTATATTGATTGAAAACGAATAAGAAAAAAACTGTTCCTTTTGTGTATGGAGTTTCACCAAAAAATAGATTTTTCCTACGCCCAAATCCGTTTTAAAGATTTGTATAATTTTTATTCTCCACAACTGCATATCACAACCCGCTGTCCGCATGATTAAAAGTGTCAAATGATATACGATAAGTAAAAATGAAATTCAATTGCAATGGTTGATGGGTCTATTAATTAAGCAGAAGAGTAAATCTACCAATACAAATTTGATATATTTCATTATTGTTTTTTCCTTGAATTAATCGATTAAACACGAGAGAGAGAGAGAGAGAGAGAGAGAGAGGAGAGAGAGAGAGAGAGAGAGAGAGAGAGAGAGAGAGAGAGATTTAAGTCTAGAAAATCAATCAGAAACTTTACTTATAAATGCTCTTTTGTATGGTAAAAAATTTCCTATGAATATGTTGAGAGAGAGAGAGAGAGAGAGAGAGAGAGAGAGAGAGAGAGAGAGAGAGAGAGAGAGAGAGAGAGAGAGAGAGAGACTAAGTCAACAATATCCGAACGAAATTTTTACTTATAAATGCTCTTATTAATGGTAGTAAATACTTGTATTTCTTTCATATGCACATAACTCATATCGGTAATGTCCGTTGTTTTTGCGAGTAAAAATTAGCCTACGGTAATTATCTTATGCATTGACACGTGATACTGCTTTCTATTTCCAAGCCCTTGAAATACTAAACACCGGAATTATCCAGATCACAGGTGGGGCAACAGAAGAACGAACGAACATATATGTTTGATTAACTAAATTTAGATTAGGCTACGTCTCTCTCTCTCTCTCTCTCTCTCTCTCTCTCTCTCTCTCTCTCTCTCTCTTTGGGACAGAAATATGCTTCTTTTATCATCAGAAGATACGTCTTATTCCTCGTATGCCTTATAATTATATATTAAAGTAGACTTCTTATATCAAAGGATACAAACCTATATTTTCTGTATAATTCTGTATAACGTAAGGTCCATCATTACCGACAAGTCGTTTTACATCTATCGTCGGCTATCTATCGTGGAATTACCTCACAATCACACAACCACTTCACAATGAATATAGAGTTGTTTTACACATCAAATAACAGCGCTCTTCTATTATTTAGAGTAGACTGATATTACAAATTGATATTTGAAAAATCTACAATAATCACTTCACAATGAATAGAAACAATTTCTCCACTGTTTAAAGGGAAATGAAACACGCATATGAATTTTTCATATATATATATATATATATATATAATATATATATATATATATATATATATATATATATATATATATATATATATATATATATATATATATATATATATATATAATTTGCAGTAAAATAAATAAACATGGAAATGAAGCATATCGTAGAGAAATGTGTATATATATCCATCGCTAGAGTACGGAACCTGTTGGTAGTGGCGGAATAAAAGAAAAAATAATTGAAAGAACTAGTGCATATTTCTGTCTTTGCCTCCTTTTTATAGTATCCCAAGTATCATTTTATATCAATGGTTTTCTCCTAGTAACTGCATGTTCCAAAATCTCACTACCATCTGACTGATATATGTTCTTAATATCACA
>NC_090734.1:113532694-113552694 GCF_036898095.1 Palaemon carinicauda | reverse complement strand
ACTGACGAAGTAAGAAAGTTTGCGGGAGTGGACTGTAGACTGGCATAGACAGACCATTAACAGATGCCAGTTGAAGGACAAGTCTGAGGCTTTTGTTCTGCAGTGGACTAGAAATGGCTGATGATGAGGATGAGGATAATGATGATAATGATAATGTATACACACACACACACACACACACACACACACACACACACATATATATATATATATATATATATATATATATATATATATATATATATATATATATATATATATATATATATATATATATTCACACGAGGTCCTTTGCGTCAATAGGGTACTAGGATGATAATATATATATATATATATATATATATATATATATATATATATATATATATATATATATATATATATATATATATATATACACACACACCTGTGTGGTTTCATGTGTAGGATAGGGCCTAATCATTTTTTTTCTGAAAAGCTACGTCCTTTTAATCAAGATTTGAATTGTTACCAAGTTTCTCAACGTTTTGAAAACGAGCCTATCTGATCTCTCTCTCTCTCTCTCTCTCTCTCTCTCTCTCTCTCTCTCTCTCTCTCTCTCTCTCTCTCTACACCCACACACACACACATACGATGCCACATCCTGTGGCAACAGTGACATTAACTTAAAACGATGTCGTATTCAAGATTTCGTGATATGAGAACGTCAGTCACTCGTTCTGGATCAGTGTTATCAGACGAACAAAGTGTGTTGTGATATTCAATATGGCTTATGAAAAGTCATCAACTAAAAATTTCTTCTTTATCTTCTTGCGGTGCACATTTTGTATCATAAAGACTGGAAACACCCCACCCCTCTTTATAGCACTTTCCTTGTTGGCTGCGTCTGCATGGCCAACGTGTATTGCTTCTCCCCCAGAGTGCGATCGAGTACAAAAACTATTGGGAAATATTAGCTTAATCGAGGCAGTCGAAGAATCAGATGTCATCGCTCTAGCAACTCGAAAGTGGGATGGTTCCCGCGCTGTATTCGAACTCAACTCTTCTTATAATTACAAGAAACTTAGAGTTTCAAAGGAAATTGTCATTGATGGCTACAATAACTTCTCCAAAGTGAAAACTCATAATGTGGCGGTCTTTCTGACCAAACACAATGAGTCGTCCTTCCAACTGTACAGTCAAAACAATCAGGAACTTGTGCCGCTCGAATTCGGTTTATGGGGGCGTCCAAATGCGACTGCATTCCTCGACTGTGTCAACTATCTTCTAATGGAAGAACAAGGTTTGTGTATAGGCCTAAGCTACATTACTGTATCTTTAACACATTCTGAATACTTGGCGTCCTCAGGTCAAGCGGAACTAAAGCCGCTTTGGGTTTTGTCATTTCCTTTGTGGGTCACCTCTTTTAGCATATGAGATCGTTAATAGCACCTAATGTTGGGGGAATTGGACCTATAGTAACCGCATCGCGATTTATGCATAGAAGGGCAATACCCCACCGAGACCTCTCCTCTGTATTGCACTAAAGATGTTGTACAGACCCATTGACGAAGAAGCTCTTGGCTCATTTTGTTAGGCCTAAAGATCGCTATCTTCCATCACAAAAAATACTCGGCAGGAGTCAATTGAAAAGGCGTGAAGCAAACAACTTTAATCTTTATCAGAAAAAGCATTATATGGGAAAAAATATTATAATGTGCATGTGAAGCCAAGCTGGAAACAAATAGGGGAAATAAAGATGAAATGACTAGGCCTAGTCAAGTCTCACCTCAGCCTAACCAGTTCGTAAAATAGATACATTTTCTCTTAAAACTGAATTCTATATTTCATCTTTGAGTATCAAATTCGAAACTTCATTTAAGTCAGTAGACCACCATGAAGGCCTACACCTTTGATTTGCGAGTGTAATGGCAATTTCCAAATACGGTAAGGGGTAATATATATATATATATATATATATATATATATATATATATATATATATATATATATATATATATATATATATATATATATTGTATATAGGCTATATATGTGTGTGTATGTGTCATCACACTCATATAGGCTACTATATATATATATATATATATATATATATATATATATATATATATATATATATATATATATATATATATATATATATATATATATATATATATATCACATTCTCCTACTCCTATTAACGCAAGGACCTCAGTCAGGTTTCGTCAGTCGTCTCTATCTTCAGCTTTTAAAATCAATACTTCTCCATTTATCATCTCCCACTTCACGCTTCATAGTCCTCGGCCATGTAGGTCTGGGTCTTCCAACTCCTCTAGTGCCTTGTGGAGCCCAGATGAACATTTGATGAAATGATCTCTTTGTGAATGCAAGGAGCATGCCCAAACCATCTCCATTTACCCCTCACCATGACATCCACATATGGCACTCGTGTGATCTCTCTTATAGTTTCATTTTTAATCCTCTACTGCCATTTAACCACAATATTCTTTTGAGGGCTTTGTTCTCAAATCTACAAAATCTGTTGGATATTGTTTCATTATCATACCACGACTCTTGTCCTTAGAGTAACACCGATCTCACTAAACTGATATTTAACCTGATTTTTAAATGTAATTTCAGGCGATTTGATTTAAATATTTTACTTAACCTAGCCATTATCTGATTTGCTTTTTTCAATCTTTCATTAAACTCAAATTCTAAAGATCCTGTATTAGAGATTATAATTCCTTAATATTTAAATGATTTCATCTCATTGATCCTTTCTCCTTCCAATGATATTTCATCTCCCATTGCATATTCCGTTGTCATCATCTCTTTCTTTCTACTGCTTATCTTCAGCCCAACTT
The DNA here is from genome assembly GCF_036898095.1 of Palaemon carinicauda. NCBI lineage: Eukaryota > Metazoa > Arthropoda > Malacostraca > Decapoda > Palaemonidae > Palaemon > Palaemon carinicauda. The sequence goes on along the minus strand of NC_090734.1, from coordinate 113,549,863 downwards.
CATGTGATATTTCATGCATTCTGTCAAGCAAGGTTAGCAAATCCCGTGGTGTTATGCTAATAAGGACAAGCGTCATCAGCATGCTCTAGGTCATATTGTTACCAATCCAGTCCAATCCAATGTATTTGTGTGTGTGTGTATATAACGGATTTTGAGCGAAGCGAAAAATCTATTTTTGGGTGAGATGGCCATGTCGTCCTGATGGAAGTTCCTATAGGGTAGCTTCCTAGGGTATATTACAACTACGGCGATATTCCCAGAGAATTTACCTTAAGGTACCAGAATTCTAACTCCTGGAGCGAGTATCCCTCGTGAAAGGGATATCGCGACATATCAGAGGACGTATTCTTGACACGTCACATGGCAATCTACAACCTGGACAGAGATTTCGTCTCGTAGGAGGTGATTGACGAGATACGAATTCGGGAAAGAAAAAGGGGAGCCGCTCCCAAGGCTTCCCTATCCCCCGATTCGTATGCGTGCCTGGCGCCAATCCTGGCGCCATCTGTATTCCTTGTAGCGTACACGAGGTGCTACAGATACTGTATGTAGGGAGGGGTCCTACAGCCCTTTCTTAGAAAGGCAAGGGCGGGTCCATCAGGACGACATGGCCATCTCACCCAAAAATAGATTTTTCGCTTCGCTCAAAATCCGTTTTTTGGGCTCAAGCCATGTCGTCCTGATGGAAGTGTACCAGAGCATTACTGTATCTGTGGATTCTCAGAACGTGCCGTACTCCCCGGAGGTAATTTTTTCCCGGTCGACTAGACCTAGAGACCTAAGATGTTACCGTTATACATCTTTTCAACTAACTATAAACTATGTTAGAGCTTCCTGCCCCCTACAGGGAAGAGTCCTACTAGACTCTGGAAAAGTCTCGAAGAGTACATATATCTATGTATGAATACCAGGTAAGCTAATATAGTGGTCTCGCCCTATATTAAGTAAAGCATAGTTTGTAAAGGACCACTGCGTCAATATGAAATATCGACCAGTTTTCCGCACAATACTTGTATTGGACAAAGGTTTTATATCCGCATAGGAGGAAAACCAATGCAACATAGCTTGCATAAAGGAACAATTCTATTAGAATTATCCCAGATAAGGTACATAGAATGAATGCTCAATTATACCAATAAATTGACACAGGTGAAGGAGACGCAAGGTTCTCAAGAACCAGATTATTGACAGGCAATAAATAGACAGGTTAACCACAATTATATATATATATATATAAGAAGAGGATAACCCAAAACTTTAAGCATAAGTATGATAGTAAACAGAGCTTGTTTGTCTGAAAGAAAAAACATTAGATGCTACTTTTAAGATACCGAGGTATCAAAGTCATAAAAGCCTGTATTACAAATCAATGACATTAGCGTTAGAAACGCTCGGCACACATGTCTGCACTTATGCTAGGTTCACCTTCGGAAATGGAACAGTCTGGATGGGCAACACAGTGCCCTCCCTTAGTTTGTAGTACAGTATGTAACTACACACTCACCCTGGAATTAATCGTCACAATTAAGACCACTGTTCCTCGCAGAGTTAAACAGTAGGGTTAACACCGCGACCCACTGCTACCACAGATCTCTTTTAGTTCCTCTACTTGCTTCGCATAGTGGCGAAAGAACACTCTGGAAGACTTCCAGCCAGTGTATGAACGGAGATGTTCAAAATCCATACAATTAAAGAAATTTAAGAATGAGGCAACTTTCCTCGGATCGTGACCTGCGGGTGTATTGTCAGGATCCGCTCTGCGAATAAAATATGTGATTTTCGCTCTGAGTTGATTCAGAGATAAATTTGAGCCTGATGTTTCTCCCCTGAATAGTTGACCACCCTTGAAGTCTGAAGTTCTATGAAGATAGACCTTTAGGCATTCTACTGGACATAGAGATGCATCTTCTTTCAGAGGGCAGATTCTCCAGGGACCCCACCTGTTGGTGGGTAACTCATTCTTGGCGAGAAACGTAGGATCCGGAAACAGGTTCAGTTCTTCCCCATCCAGGAACTGAACACGACCTGCCTCTCTCGAGAGGCTACAAACTCACTAACCCTGGCCCAGGACGCGAGTGCAAAATAGGAAAATAACTTTTTGTGTCAAATCCTTTAACGCACACTCTTCATTGGTCAACAGAGAAGCGAAATGAAGAACTTGTCTAAAGACCATGAAATGGGCTTTGGAGGTGCTGAAGGTCTGAGCCTAGCACAGGCTTTCGGGACTTTATTAAAGATCTCGTTACCTAGGTCGACCTGGAAGGAATATAGAATGGGTCTTGTCAAAGCAGACTTACACGCTGAAATCGTGTTCGCTGCCAACCCTTGACCATGGAGGTGGGGAAAAAAGATAAGCAGAAGTCTGTCAAGATCTCCTGCGGAATCTTCGCCTTGACAAAAGGCCACCCATTTTCTCCAAGATGACTCATATTGCCTTCTAGTAGATTTGCATTTATATTCCTCAAGGAAGTCTATACTGGCTTTCGAAATCCCGAAACGCTTTCTCACCGCTAGGGAGAGAAAATCATGAACCGCAGGGTCCGGGTTTTCTGTAATGAAGCGCAGACAGTTGACTTCTGGACTCACTGGGTCAGAACTGGATCTGGTAGTGGTACAAACTTCAGCTACAGTTCCAATGCCAGGAGGAACCACACGCTGTTTGGCCACTTGTGGGCCACTATTGCCTCTACCCTTTGAAGGATCTCAGTTTGTTGAGGACCCTCAACAGAAGGTTGTGAGGAGGGAACAGATAAATCTTGGACCATCTGTTCCAGTCGAGGGACATCGCGTCCACTGCTTCCGCTAAGGGGTCCTCGTACGGGGCACGTACAGGGGCAACTTCTTGTTGTCTTTCGTCGCAAAGAGGTCTATCTGCAGTTCTGGGACTGATTCAGAATGAAGGAGAATGATCCTGCGTCTAAGGACCATTCCGACTCTATCGGTGTGAACCTGGATAGAGCGTCCGCTGTCACATTGCGGACTCCTTGAAGGTGAACTGCCGACAGGTACCACTTCTTCTTTTCCGCCAATCGGAAGACGGCCAACATCACCTGGTTGAGAGGTGGTGACCTCGATCCTTGTCGATTCAAGTATCTCACAACTACCTCGCTGTCTATTACCACTTTATGTGGAACGAATGACGCGGGGAGACTTTCTTTAAGGTAAGGAGCACTGCCCTAGCTTCTAGGAAGTTTTATGAGAAAGGTCTTGAATAGCCTGGACCAAGTCCCCTGGACTTTTTTCCGATGAGAGTGACCTCCCCATCCCTCCTTCGAGGCGTCTGAGTGAATCGTCACCGACGGGGGAGGTGGCTGAAGAAGAACCTGACTTCTTTAGATGTCTGGCTTGGGACCAAGGCCTGAGAAGAGTACTTAGCCGAAGCGGCTGGTCTTCTCAGATCTCTTCACGCGTTTGATGCATAACTTCTCCAAACTCCGATTGCATCCTTTAGCTGTGCTCTTAGCACTGGGTCTGTCACCGAAGCAAACTGGAGAGAGCGCAGTACTCTCTCCTGCTCGTGTCTTGATATCCTTTTGGAATCTTGAAGTCTCTTGACAGAACCCGCTATCTCCTTCCTTTTCTTCGCCGGGGTGGAGAAACGGTTTGACAAAAGGTCCCAGTGGATCTTAGCCACTGGAACTTTTGAGATGGAGAAAGTCGAGACTTTTTCTGTTGATCTTGAAGCCTAGGTACTCTAGGAACTGGATCACTTGACTGGAAGCTTGCAAGCATTCTGTCTCGGATGCTGCCCACACCAACCAGTCGTCCAGGTAGGCTACTACCTGAATTCCCTTTAGGCGAAATTGTTTGAGAGCTACGCTCGCAAGCTTCGTAAAAATCCTTGGGGCTATGTTTAGCCCGAATGGCATGGCTCCGAAGGCGTATAGTCTTCGTTGTAGCCTGAACCCTAGGTAGGGGGAGAGTCGATGGCTAATTGGAATGTGCCAGTAGGCGTCTGACAAGTCTATAGAGACGGAATATGCCCTCTTGGGCAGTAAGGTCCTTATGTGTTGCAGTGTTAGCATTTTGAATTTTCAATTCACTATGAACTTGTTAAGTGGCGACAAGTCCAGAATGACTCTGAGCTTTTCCGAGTCTTTCTTGGGAACACAAAACAGCCTCCCTTAGAAATTGATGGGCTTCACCCTTTTTCTCCAACCGTTCTTGAACGTACTCCTCCATAATGGGGGTGGAGTGTTGGAAAAACCGAAGGTACGGGGGTGGAGTGCTGTACCAGCTCCCGCCCAGTCCATTCTTGAGTAGGCTGTGGGCCCAGGGATCGAAGGTCCACCGATCCCGAAATTTCAGAAGTCTCCCTCCTACCGGTATCACCTCGCTTGGACTGCCGTCTTGAGGTCTTGCCTTCCTGACCACGACCACCCCTGAATCCCCTTCCCCTTGAGGGGCGTCTAGACGAGCCTCTGGCTGCTCCTCTAGGCTTTGCTCGAAAGGAAGTAGACTGCCCTTCGAACGCTGGGGTGAATGCCGTGGACTGTGTCGACACGGCCTGGGGTACCCACTGAAAGGTGGTCGGGGTTTGTGCCACGATCTGGGGCACTGGGGGCAATGGCAATTGCAGTTGCTGTTGCTGTCTAAGAGGCTTGGCTGGCTGAGACGGTAGCCTAGTCCTCATAGTCTTCCTCTTTGGTTGAGGACCTTCATCCGGGGAAGACTTTCTTTTGATAGCCAGGCCCCACTTCTGGAGAAGGTTTCTATTCTCCAAGGCGGCTTTATCAACAACTTCTTTGACCAAGTCGGTAGGGAAAAAAGGTCTTTTCCCCAAATGTTGGAGGAGATTAGTTTCTTTAGCTCGTGCCTCACCGTAGCCGACGTAAACACGAACTCCCTACAAGCTCTCCTTGCCTTGACGAAGCCATAAAGGTCCTTCGTCACTGTGGCCAGATGAGGCTTGGCCACTACCATGAACATTTCATGGACCTTGGGGTCACTTGCCATCGTCTCGAGAGTAGTCTGAAGAGACATTGAGGCAGTCAGTCTTTCTTTTGTATCGAACTCACTTCGCAAAAGAAAGTCAGACAGCTTAGGGAGGTCCTTGCCGAACTGACGTCCGGCAATATCAGCCTCCAACTTTCCCACTGAGAACGTAAGATGGACGTCCTTCCAGTCTTTGTGGTCCATAGGCAGGGCCAGCGACAAGGGTTTACACTCCTCTAGGGAGGGGCAAGACTTGCCGGCCTCGATTGCTTTTAGTACAGCCAGAAACCCTTTCTGTAAAAGGGGGAAGGCTCTAGTAGGCGAGGACACAAAGGAAGGGAGCTTCCTATTCAATGTAGCTACCTTTGAGTTAGAGAAGCCCCTCTCTTTCATCGAGGATGAAAGTGGAGCTTGAGCCTTAGCATGGTCCATCACTATGACCTCCTTCGGCTCTGTCTCCTCCTTTGAAGCTGGTTCCTTCCTCAGCCGGACATAACAGTCCGGATATGATGCCTTGCTGGGCCAGAAATCCACCCTCCAGGGGAACTGAGCCCAGCTTATCCGAGATGACGATCTTTCCAGTCGTCATCGGCATGTGCTCAGCATACCTCCATGGGTTAGCATCTGAGCACAAGGGAAGGTCTTTCACATTGAGCTTTTTCTAGGGCCCATGTGATTCTGCAAGGCACTGCATTCGCAGTTCCATTGCAGCCGCCTTCTCCTGATTCTCCTTCTGCATTTGTTGGATCATTCCAACAATAGAAGAGAGGGCCTGTCCCAGCTCTACTGGGAGACCGGCCGATGTAGAGGGGCTTGAACTTCATCCTGGGCTTCTGCCAGGAGGTCTTCCTCCTGACACCCGTCCACATCAGACATCCTGTCATTTAGCTGGATGTCTTGTATCGCGACCGCGACTTCAGCATCCACCTGGATCTGAACTTAGGGGATCTCCTCTTGAGGCTGGGGAATCACTGCATCAGCTGATGCCTTAGGGAAAAGATACGCCCTCATCTTCTCAATTGGAAGATAAGGGCCAGAAGTGTTCTTTTGGAAGCCCCTTACCCAGGTACGAAGCTTCTTCCTAGCTATTTAAATGTCTCATTAATCAGGTTAGTGCACACAGTACATACCTGAGGGTCCCAATACCGGAGATCATCCTTGGAGACAGAGTATGCTGCGTGTCTCCTACAAAACTCATGTCCGCAGAGGTTCTTGCTGCTGACATTGCAGAAAGCACTTCCCCACTTCGGAGTGTCCTTCTGTAAAGAGAAGAAATTTCCATGAGTATCAAGTGAACTATGTATCACTGGATATGCATAGTATAGCATAACAATTCAGAAAGGAAAGACACACACTTGTGTTTCCCTCACAACCCATTGTTGCAGCCTTCCAGGTAATAAAATCAAAAATGGTTTATCTCTTCTAGAGTAACCAATGCAAGGTTTCCAGAGGAAACAGGTGGAGCTCACACCTAAGCAATGATTTTAAAATCCTGGATAATAGACAGGGAAGAACTCAGCTTCCTATCTGAGGGCAACAGCAAAGGGATGTGCAAGAAAACACAATAGTGTTAGAAGATACAGTGCTCTACCAAAACCTTTACTATAGTTTTCTTCTTACTGTATATGCTATACAGAAGAATACTAGTACAGTATAGGGGGATGTGTGCCGGCCTGCCTTTGCCGGCCGGCACACACCACAACTAGCTTTAAAGTATACTACTTAACAGCTATAGGGCGGCAGCACTCTGGTTCAAATGCCTGTGCCGGTCGGCAGCAACTGCCGGCCGGTAACAGCCAGTGTTGGCCGGCAATGGCTGCCGGCCAGCAACTACACAAGGTAGTACCCAGCTGCCGGCCACACTCTTGGTGACCGGCAGACAAGGACTGACATAAGCCGGCCGGCAAAGGTACAAGACCGATGCCAGCCGGCAGCAAAAGAACCAGAGGACTACACCTGCCCGGCTGCCGGCCTATGAGGCCGGCAGCCGGGACAGGTACAGCACTAGAAGAAAATAGAATGGATGCCGGGATAAGAGTGTACACTACCTCCAAGCCCGGCAACCGAAAGAGTGCATATAAGGAAGGGGAGAAACTAATTCAGGCTTCCTTGACCAATGCCGTCCGGCTCTGCCGGCAGGCATGGATGAGGGACCAAGAGAGGTCCGGGCAGCACTCGAAAACATAAGACCCTTGCCGGCCAGCAGCTCTGCCGGCCGGCAATGGGCTGAGTCAATTCCACATCCCAACCTATACTAGGTCCAGAAGTAGAACGACGTACAGTACAGTAAGACCCCTGCCGGCCAGCTCTGCCGGCCGGCAAGGTACAGTACAGTAATGGCTAGGCCATTACGGAGATAGAGGAGGAAGGGACAAGAGGGTCCTGCCAACCTTGCTTTAGTGACAGATCACCCGCAGCCAAGAAACTTATCTTAGCCTAAGGGAGATCTAAGGGAAAGGGCCAGCAATACTTGCCAGCTTCCAGAGCACCAAAGCAAGGAAGGCGTTGCTACTCCCAAGGGAAGAACTTATCCTCCCCCGAGAACAGCAACAGGACTTAGTCTGGTCGATCACAAAAGAAGGAATCATAACTACAGAAACCTTCGGTAGTGACCTAAGGGAGCTAAGCTCCCTTTGTATGTGTGTTAGGTCAGCGAGGGGGACTCTGCCCCAAGCCAGACAACACAGACTCAGACTAAAAACTCTGTTGTTCTGTCCCTCTTGAACCATAACTACAGGAACAGGAAGGTACAGTAACACCCTAGTATAGTTTTATCGAAAATAAATTTGGAAAAAACCACTTAGGGATAAGCCCAAGGCTTAAACAGAGGGAAAGGGATTGCATACCTTCTCCGAAGAAAAGAAAGCAACCGGGGAGTATGATAAAGTATACTAAGGCTCCATAAGCAATTAGCCTAGGCACCAAGAGAATCGATTACCTAATTCACCGAAACTCACACGTATACAATCTTGGAAATATTCCACACAGTCTAAAATGTATAAAATATAGCCTAAAGCTTCAATAAAATTTTAATTACACGGAAAAACCAAATTCATGCATGAAGTACTAGGACCAAACGACTAGGCTACATGGCCTAGCGTAGGCCAGAATAGCGAATACTTCGCCAAATAATACTAAGCACGAAAGGAAATCCTATGTAATGCTAAATAGCTAAAATTGATTAAAGCAAAACAACCAGGAATGTCGCTCTGACTAACTAATTTATACTTAGCGAGCGACAGTGTCCAGGACACCTCTGGTAGGCTACGGCTCTTGTATCAAAGATTAATCCTATTAATCACTCAAAATTTTACCAAGAGCCTACATTTATACATAACAGACACTATACTCAACTTATCAGGGGCCGACGAAGACGAAGAAGCCATGAAAAGTCGAATAAATCCAAGATTTGCGAGAAAAACAGGAAAAAACTCCGAGTTGTTAAGCTACGCAAAAAGGAATACAGATGGCGCCAGGATTGGCGCCAGGCACGCATACGAATCGGGGGATAGGGAAGCCTTGGGAGCGGCTCCCCTTTTTCTTTCCCGAATTCGTATCTCGTCAATCACCTCCTACGAGACGAAATCTCTGTCCAGGTTGTAGATTGCCATGTGACGTGTCTAGAATACGTCCTCTGATATGTCGCGATATCCCTTTCACGAGGGATACTCGCTCCAGGAGTTAGAATTCTGGTACCTTAAGGTAAATTCTCTGGGAATATCGCCGTAGTTGTAATATACCCTAGGAAGCTACCCTATAGGAACTTCCATCAGGACGACATGGCTTGAGCTCAAAAATATATATATATATATATATATATATATATATATATATATATATATATATATATATATATATATATATATATATATATACATATTGGATTGGATAAATAGGCCTAACTGTGATATCAGTCATTTTATAAAATGACTAAAACTTTAGCGTTACTCATATCGTCTGTAGAGGTAAGTCAGTTCCCGTAGGCTGAAAATTTTAATTTCATGAAACGAACGATTTATTGCCATATCTATTACATTTCATGGTTGTTATTAATGCAGGAAAAATTTTAAGCAGAAGTTTGGGTAGTTTCTAACACAGGAATTCACATAAAACTGTCCACAGGCTTCAGTACCGATACGCCCATTGTGAGCGTGGAGAAATTTTCCTCCTAGATGCGTGTGTGTGCATATATACCTAAATATTTAACAGTTTTTTTTTTACGAGTTGCGTGTTATAATAATAATAATAATAATAATAATAATAATAATATTTTCTTCAATATATTTAAGCAGGTTACAGAATTATATTTGGTATCTGAAACTTTTCATTACCGATAATTTACCATTTCTAATGCTAGATATTTTCAACCGCAATGATGAAATTAATCTTTATTATTTTTGTCGATAATTTTTCCTCATCAAATTAATATTTTAATTATTATTTGTTTATTTCATGAAGTAAACATATATCGTTCTTAAGAAGATCTGAGAATAACTATGATTATACTTACCCATTTGTCAATTTTCTTTGGCTAAATCATTTCTGCTCATGGACCGCGTGCAACTCTGTGAGCTAGGCAGATTCTAATGACCTTACCTGGTCTTCTAATTCAGTTATTATCACATTGAGGCTTTTGGTACATTTACTTCATCATATTTCCTACTATTCTCTAAAAGCTATGGCTATGCATTACACAATAGACGTTGCTAAAGTGTCTTTAGCTGCACTCACTTTTCAGCATTCATGTACAGATGGATACAGGAGTCCGTAGCACACCTCACTCCTAAGAAGTGCACCTTGTAACACCCTTACTTTGCGACGAGTATCAAGCAGATAGTGTAGGTAGAGATGACAGAGGTGGATATCTGAGCTAAACACATGAACTCTCTCCGCAGTAAGGGTGTGGTTGAATCCACTTCCTGAGAGCGAGGTGTACCGGGAATTCCTGTGTCCAACTGTACCTCAGTTCCTGCAACCTTCCTTCTTTCCCACTGTTCAACCTCTCTTAACTTTTACTTCATAGTACAACCAAAGTGTTTTCCCTTATTTACAATTTTCCTTTTGATAGACCCCTGCCCTTGCGCAGGGCCATATGACCCAAATTCCATAAATCAGTCAATCGTAAATCCCCATAAAACGTCATGTTAATAGACCATTGACAGAATATATCTCTCCCTCGAGCAGAACCTTACATAGTAGTCGAGCAGTACTTGCAGAAGGCCTGGGACGTCCAAGACAATTATTACTTCGAGACAGGGAACCAAGTCAATCTGTTCTGCTCATCCTTCAACTTGTACCTTCGGCGTTACTCAGTATGGCATCTTCCAGAGGGCAAAGTAAGTGCTTAGTTGCCTCTCTTTTTTAGCCTTCTGCTCGACATCCGTTCCTACTTCATTTCTTCCATCTTTCTTTCTGGCTTGTCTTTAACTTCTACTTCATAGTGAAACTGATGGTTTTTTCCCAGTTGAACCTCACACTGAATGACCTCCTAGGGCCCAGCGCTGGGTGATATCACTCATATCCTGTAAATCCAAGTGCAGAATGACATCAGTAATCTCTCTCTCTCTCTCTCTCTCTCTCTCTCTCTCTCTCTCTCTCTCTCTCTCTCTCTCTCTCCAGACTTTATTGATATGAATGCACAGAAATATTAGGAATTGATCTGATTTGCATTGACGTAGAAAGACTCGACTTTGTTTTCCATGATTGTGGGGAAGTTTCTGTTGTATCAATTTTATACTTAATATCGAAATAATTACAGATTACAGCCCAAACCTCATAGAAAGATAATGATCTTCTCAGATTTCTTGAAACTATTTGAAAGTCTACTTCAATTTCTGGCATATTTTGGAAAGATCCCACAAGGATCCTTGCTAATTGAAAGCGTCTAGAAATACTCTCTGAGGCAGATGAGATACTGAAATTAGAGAATCACTAACCTGGTATCTCTGTTCCCATAATGAATGGCAATCTTTGCTGGGGTCATCTAAAAACTGCTTAATCTCAATTGCAGAACTTCTATGGATTTAATATAACGGTTGATCAAGAAGGAAAGTATTCGTGCAAGTTTTCCATATATGACAAGGAGTCATTGTCGTCCTCTGTAACCCTGAAGGCGTTAGGTAAGTGGCTACAGCTTATGCTGATTTCTCGGTAGTGATTGATTCCTTTATTTCTTTATCTTATTTAGCCAGTTTGAGAGACACATTTGGTTACCTAATAGATTAGATGAGTAATGTATTGATTAATTAGACTCTGTATTTGCATTCATATACAGCAGTGCCTCGGTTTACGAGTTTAATCAGTTCTAGGAGCGAGTTTACAATCCAAAATGCTCATAAACCAAAATAGTTTATCCCATCAGGAATAAAGGAAATTAATTCGATGTATCCACGCATCCACATTCATTTTTAAAGGTTTGTTATGTTATTTAAAGAACTAATTATAACCCCTAAATTCAGAAATGATTACAAATTGATAATTCCCAATAAAGAATAGAAATATATTGATAAATTAACTCGCACTTCACCTTTGAGGAGACAAGAGAGGAGGACAAGGAGGGGGTTACTGGTAAAATATCGAGAGTTCTCTCTCTTGATCAACTTTCACTATCACTAACTGAATCACTTAAATTAAACATTGTGAACATTTGCTAATCTTTTTCTTTTCACTCTCAACATTGAATTCTGCCAAGGAACTAATCTCAAGATGACTGCATTTGCATTGTTTTTAAAATGGCATAGAAATGAGGTAAAATCATATGAATACAGTCTGAACAGTGTGTGTGTGGCATATAAGCCCCACGACTGATTTTGTGCTAGCCTCATTATTACTTGTCCCAAAAATGCACATGTGGAGGGAAATATTTGTTAGCAGACCGATATAGTGTCCGTATACCGATTTAACTTTTTATGCTCGTATACTGATGTGCTCGTAATCTGAGTTACTTGTAAACCGAAGTATTACTGTGGTAGAAATTGGTATTTCAGTTATGATAACTCAACTATAGTCAGTCTAGAAATGTAACCCAGCTTAGGTGTTAGATGACTTTATATTGGAATAGGAAACTTTCTGGAACCATTAAATTTCAAAACCTTTGAACTTCTTGTCCATAATGAAATCCTATTTTCAAGATGCATATGTTCCATATGATTTATAGCATATGTATCGTGTTGCTATTAATTACTGGTGACTAGATTAATTTGATACAGGTGACTTTACGCCATACATAGAATTGAAGATTTTACTTCCGTGTCTTTGAATATGGGAAAATCTGGGAATATGTTTGACGACCACTATTTTCTGGAAATGGCTATAAAGGAATGCTAAGATCAACCAATTCATTGCTGTTAGCAATCTAAATATGCATTACTTTATATCCTTCGTTTTTGATACATAATCAAAAGACTTTATATCTACTTTTTTAAACTATGTTTTAATTCAAGCATAACTTGACTTTTATAAGCTTACTTCATACAGAGAATATTCGCCAAGAAAAAGTACCAATTCATCAATGAATATGTGTATGAGAAGATGAACAAAACCTAATAGTGCCTAACTAATTCAAGAGACAGATGTTCTTATAACTGCAAAAATGCCAGATGTGATTTCCACAGTTCATTACACTTATTCCTTGCCTGATAAAAACAAATCAGGAGAGAACTCCAGTATCCTAGAGATAACTCTACGCAGGAAATCCATGATATGGGTGACGACACAGAGGATATGGAATGGCGCTTAAACTTTCTTGCATATCCCAAGGATGTCACATTTTGTTGGGAACATGAAGGTATAGTTTTATCTATATTGTTATGAACAATGGTATGAAATAAAGGTAGTCTTTGCCAGTATCATCTCCATTGTCTGGGGGACAGAATATTTAAACATGTTTAAAGGCTATGGTGTACTTTAAAGTGCTTAATTTTATCATGACAATCATTTTTATACATTATTTTCAAACTAAAGAGAGATAAGAACTCGATTAAATATTAATCAAATGAAAATTTTGAAATAGAGAAAGGTTACAGTGAGAAAGAAAGCACATTACCGCATTTATAACATCGTCTGGATTAATTTCAATGTCCATCCAACTCTTTGCTGGCCCATAACCCTCCACCGAAAATTCAATAGAGATCCATCCTTAGAATTCATGATATGTTTTGGACGTCAGTCACAAGCTAGAGCTTTCTAAAATGACAAAGCAATCCATCTCTATCCCAGCCCCAGATCCAAAAGAATCTCCGTGTCCAGAGCTAGCAGATCTTTACCCAATTCTGATTCATGGCTATAGGTATAACATTCATAACTTCAATCCAAACTCTAATCACATGTCAATCTTATCACCTACCTTTGGTAAAATATGTGTACAAACTTCCTAACAGAAAAGCAAACTAACAAACCAACCCAAAAAGATAATCCCTAAGGATGACCCCCTCTGTTGAAATAGTAAATACATAATCTCTGACCTATTTCACTGACTTATTATTATTAACTAGGTATGTAGAAGGACCAAGTAGAAAAAAATAATGTAGTTGTGTTGGGTGACTTAGATGCCAGAGTGGGTTCTGGAGAGGTAAGTGTCATTGGGAAGTATGGCATACCAGGTGAAAATGAGAGTGGTGAGATACTGTTAAGTATGTGTTGAGCAAGAGCTGGTTATAAGTAGTTTTTTTTTTTTTTTTTAAGAAGACCAATATTGATAAGTATAAATGGGTAAGAATAGCAAATGGAAGAGTGGTAGAAAGGGCATTGATGGATTATGTGTTGTTAACAAGAAGGATGTTTGAAAGATTGAAAGATGTGCACGTATTTAGGGGTATGGCTAACGGTATATCTGATCATTTTTTGGTTGAAGCAAAATTAGTTGTATTGAGTGGGTAAATAGAATGGGGGGGGGGGTGTAAAAGGGAGGTAGTAAAGGTGAAGAGTTGGAAAAAACACAGATAAAAAGTGAATATCAGGAAAGGTTGGAAAAGGCATAATATGCTATGACATGGTAAAAGTGAGAGAAACTGAAATCTAGAGGAGTGGAAGTTAGTAAAAGAAAATTTTACTGGCCATGCAATGGATGCTGTGGTAAGAGGATAATTGGAGGCAGCATGAGGAAGGGTAGTGAATGACGGAATGAAGGAGTGAAGATGAAGGTGGAATAGAAAATGAGGTCATTTGAAGAATGGCTGCAGAGTAAGAGTTTAGAGAACTATAAAAGATATACAGAGAAAAAATGGGGAAGTAAATCGATGGAAGCAAGAGGTACACCAAAGAGTGAATGAAGGATGTCAAGTGTTGAGGGCAGTGAAGGGAGTGGTAAAAAATGGAAGGCTAGAGATGAGCGTAAAGAGAATTCTGTATGAGAAAGTGATTGTACCAATTGTGATGTATGATCGTAGTTTTGGCAGATGGATGTGACGGAGAGACAGAAATTGAATGCGTTTGAGATCAAGTATCCGAGGAGTATGGTTGGTATATCTCAATTGGATAGTGTTAGGAATAAAGTAGCGAGGGCAAGAATGGTTGTGAGAAAAGAATTAGCAGCTAGAGTGGATATGAATGTGTTGAAATGGTTTGGCTATATAAAGAGGATGGAGAATTGTTGTCTTCTGAAGAAGGTGATGATTGCAAGAGTTGATGGGAGAAGTGCAAGAGAAAGCCAAGGTTTAGGTGGATGGATGGAGGGAAGAAAGCCCTAGGTGACAGGAGGATAGATGTGAGAGAGACAAAAGAGCGTGCTAGGAATAGAACTGAATGACAAGCAATTGTGATGCAGTTCCGATAAGCCCTGCTGCTACCTTGGGTCATGTTAGTGACCGCTGAGGTAGCTGCAGTAGGGGGTTAGCATATGAAGCTTCATTTGTGGAGGAAAATAAGGTAGGGTGAGTTGTGCCATCCTAGCAGTACTGACCATACTTGTCAGGCAAAGAGGAAAGATGAGAAAAAAAAAAAGACCTTTTTTTCTCATGTTGGCTGCTTTCCAAAATTGGGAGAAGTGCCATGATAGATAGATTGAATTTTATTATTATTATTAATTATTATTATTACAGTGGAACCTCTACACATGAACATATCTACATCCGAATTTTCCAACATCCGAAGTAAAATTCGAGCAAATTTTTGACTCTACACCCGAATTTTATTTCGACACACGAAGTAAGCAATTTTCGTCGTACCGGTTGTATGGTTGTATCCGAATTTTTCGACACGCGAAGTAAAATTCGAACACGTTCCGACTCTACACCCGAATGTTTTTTTCGACACCCGAAGTAAACAATACTCGTACGCGTAGTCGGTGCTCATAGCGCCTGAAGTGTTTTTTATTTCCGCCGATAGAAGGCAGCACATCGACCTCGGAGGGACGCTCAATTAGCGGGTCTTGGGTCAGTCCTCTTTTCTCGTCGGCTTCTTGCGGTTGTGCTCTGTGCGTTCTGCTATTAACTCTGTTTTAATCGTGATTTTTTACGTGCCTCCTTTAACGGTAATTTACGTAAAGTATGGGTCCTAAAAGGCTTAGTTTTGCCAGAGGAAGTGGTAGTGGTGAGAAAAGGAAGAAGGAAATGCTTTTTTAGAAATTAAGCAGGAAATTATTGAAAAACATGAGCGTGGCGTCCACGTGAGTGAACTTGCTAAACAGTATGGCCGTAATATGTCGACGATCTCGACAATCCTCAAACAGAAGGAAGCTATTAAAGCAGTGAAACCTTCTAAGGGGATCACTATAATTTCCAAACGCTGTACCCCTATCATAGAAGAGATGGAACGACTTCTACTAGTGTGGATTAAGGATAGAGAGATCGTTGGCGACACCATCACCGAGACCGTTATCTGCGAGAAGGCGCACGCCATCTTTACGGACTTGAAGGAGGAGAGCTCTGGGGGTGATGCTGGGGAGAGTTCAACCGAGCCTTCCTCAGATGATTTCAAGGCATCTCGTGGCTGGTTCGAGAAATTTAAGAAACGGTCCGGGATTCAGTCAGTTGTTCGCCACGGAGAAGCTGCTAGTGCGGACACAAAGGCTGCAGCTGACTTTGTCAAGAACTTCGAAAAGATCGTGCAGGAAGAAGGCTACGTAGAGCAGCAGGTGTTTAATTGTGATGAAACCGGGCTGTTTTGGAAGAAGATGCCGAGTCCAACCTACATCACTGCCGAAGAGAAGAAATTGCCTGGGCATAAGCCAATGAAGGATCGGTTGACTCTTGCCCTATGTGCCAACGCTAGCGGGGACTTTAAAGTCAAGCCCTTACTGGTTTACCATTCAGAGAACCCTAGGGCCTTTAAAGCACACAACGTCGATAAGGATCAGCTTCATGTTTTCTGGCGATCCAACTCGAAGGCCTGGGTTACTAGGCAATTCTTTGTGCAATGGGTAAACCAAGTTTTCGGCTCTTCTGTGAAGAAGTATCTTCATGAACAGAAATTCCCTTCAAAGTGCCTGCTATGCCTTGACAATGCACCCGCTCACCCCCCCGGACTTGAAGATGATATCTTCGATGAATTCAAGTTCATAAAGGTGCTGTATCTTCCACCGAATACCACCTCTATCCTCCAGCCCATGGACCAGCAAGTCATCTCTAATTTTAAGAAGATGTACACCAAGCACTTATTTAAGCAGTGCTTTAATGTCACGCAAAGCACCAACTTAACTTTGTGTGAATTTTGGAGGGGCCACTTCAACATCGTGCACTGCTTGAAGATCATAGATCAGGCTTGGGTGGGATTAACTCGACGGACCCTCAATTCTGCCTGGAAGAAGCTGTGGCCTGATGCAGTTTCTCCCCGAGATTTCGAGGGTTTTGACCCCGAACCTGATCCCGTGGTCGGTGCAGCGGAAGCCGTAGAGGAAATCGTCTCCCTTGGCAAGTCCATGGGTCTGGAGGTCAACGCAGATGACGTTACGGAACTCGTCGCCGAACATCACGACGAACTTACCACGGATGAGCTCAAGGAACTCCATGCTATGTCGGAGCACATGAGTGATGACGAGGAAGGGAGCGAGGAGGTAGAACATGTGTTAGGTTCGGCGCAAATAAAAGAGGTGTTAGGAAAATATCAAGACGTGGTCGACTTCATCGACAAATATCATCCAAAGAAATTGCAGGTTTGTCGTGTAATTTCTCAATTTGATGATGTTTGCCTAACTCACTTTCGAAACATTCTGAAAAGCCGTACTAAGCAATTATCTATCGAACTCGCGATGAAGAGGATGTAAGTGAATCGAAGAAAATGGCAAAGAGTAAAGTGGAA
>NC_090734.1:113507694-113525194 GCF_036898095.1 Palaemon carinicauda | reverse complement strand
GGTCTTTTGGAAATTGCTCCTCTTTTAGCCAGGTTCTTGACAAGGTAACTACTGAGCCCCTAAGATCTAATTTTAGGTCACTGTAAAGTTTTAAATCCACCCCTGCTTTTAATTTAATGACATTGTTAAGTTCTTAATTGGGTCACTGCAACCCAATTATTGGGTACTGCAAAGTCCTTGATTTACCTTCAAGTATCCACTTTTAGGGCACTGTAAAGTTCTATTTTTTGCCACTGGAGCTACCAAATCCACATACTGTTTGTAAAGTGTGTAAGAACTGGACGATTCATAAAGCCTAGAAATGATGTGTACCCTTTTTACATGAACCATAGCAATCTTTGCGATTTCAGTTGTTTTTTCTTCTGCCAAAAGTTCCCTTATTTTCCAAAGGTTGGTCTCCTCAAAAGTACAGTAAATATTCAGTCAAGGTGAAAATCATGAGGCATTATTAGTTTGCCAGCAGAAGATCACGCATCCTCAGAATTGTTGACATTGACTCTAGGTTACACTACTAGATAATATAGAAAACTGTGATGCTAGTTTAATGAATTAATAAGAAATCAGTATAATGACTTATTATATTAATTCTAAAGTAGTTAAGCCCAATGGTTGAATCCAATTTGTAGACTCCTAAAGGATTTGAAGATATTAGACTGAGAAGGAAATAGACAAAAGCGAATGAATAAAAATAAAAGGTAGATTAGAGTGCAGCTGATAGCCAAAGGAACAACAAAATCTGAATATTTCTTCAGAGGGACACCGTTAATGAACTTGACAAGGTCTTCCTTGATTTTTTTTTATAATAGTATTGTGCTTGTAAATAGATAGTCAAAGTGCACCTGTAATAGTTCGGATATGTGATACATCCTGGTGTTCTTTCTTAAACTAAATTAACAATTCTGTCTCTTTATTATTGACTAATTAGATACCTTTCCAGTATGTGGTAAATTGTTGTTTCTAACTTTATGGGACTAATGCAATACCCTTCTAGGTCATGGTGAATGGTTCTTCAGATATAACATCAACAGTTGGGCCAAAACTGCGGATTTGGAAGGATTCTGCTGAAGCACAAGGAATCTACCAGTGCATCGGGAGGAATAAACATGGAAAAAATGTTCTGAGCAATCATACCACAGTAGCAATTTCAGGTGGGAAAATAAGAATATCAAACAGTTTTTGGATTGGAATAAAGTGAAGAGAGTTACTTCCTTATTTTGTAGGGACCAAAGTAGCAAAAGTTCCTTAACAGGCCAGTTTTCCATAGAATTCTACCAATAGATTTCCCTTATTAAGTAATAACAGTACCATGCCTTGAAAAGAGAAAGAATGGAACGTTTATTAACTATTTCCATGTTGGTTTCTGATTAAGACTTGTTGGAACCTTAATATATCTTTTTAAGCCTACTCCAGACTTACTTTTTTCACCAGATTACGGTCAGCTAGCCTTTATGACACTTGAGGCTGAAGTAACCAGGGAAGAATCTGAGCAACCGATACACGTGAATAGCTCCTCATCTGTCATTGAAGTGATCAAGGGAGATAAGGTCCTGTTGAAGTGTAGGAAAAACAAGATGGCGAACTTAACAGATGAGTTCATGTGGACTTCACAGGATATCGATTTTCATCAAGGTATCTTTATACATATATACTGTATGTATGCATGTATGTATGTATGTGGGTATGTAATTGTGCTATGCAACAAAATACAGTATGCATTCCCTATGTGCCTATTTTCATAATCCCTGGAAAAAAAATATATCAATGCACCATAAATTCCCAGGGCAATAACTTCTCATAATCAAAGAAACTATATATATAAAAGAATTCCACTTGAAGGTCAAAATTCATTACAGAGAACATCACAAAGCAAGAAGAAGAATTTTCAGAAGTCTTTGAATGGAGATTGGACCCGGACCTTCGCAAGTACAATGACACAAAGATCAAATGTCTGAGCTCTGACGAGAGGCTGATAATTGTCCAAGGTAAACGATTCAACATAAGCATTAAAACTGAGTTTACAAATGGAGCTTGGCTATGATATTCACATCCGTTTGAAGTCTGACCAGGTTATACTCTGGATATTCATTGTTGCAGTTATATTACTTCAATTGTTCTTTTCTATTTGGTCAGAATATTCACAGCCATATATTTTCCAATATGCATTCAATCTCTCTGCTGGTAGTTACTGCATTACATCATAATCAAAATAATTTGCTATGAGTAAAGCGTGTCAGTAAACTACATTATAAGATGACAGAAAATACAGCCACCATACCAGCCAAAGAGAGAAGTTAAACAACCCTTGAGATACAGATGAAGGCAAAAATTTCCTCTATGCAAGGATATTGTAGTAAGGGTTTATCAAATCCGTTACCTTATGATACAGTACTTTCCCCACAATATGTAGAATATTGCTAACCTTAATGAGTACGAAAAGGCAAGGAGGAGAGGCAAGAACTTAGGTACCAATAGATCTTCGTAGGTCAGTTGCCAAAGTTTCGTAAGCAGAACCGATTTTCCTTAATGACACGTCATCTATTTTTTCCAAGGAAATTAAACTTTTTTTTTTTTTACAATGTTTTAATGTTGAATGTAGTTGTATAAAGAAAAAAAGATTAGAGATGTGAGTCAAACTAGTAAGGCTAATCTTTAAAAATAATGATATAAAAACTGGGCGAAAGAGGATTAACGAAAGTATCATACTAGGAGCTATTGCATGCTACACACTTTAAACTTTGAGCAGTATGAAAATAAACTTCTATTAGATTCATAAAGGGATTCTGCAGGGAGGTAGAGACATCCTAGACTCCATTTAGATCTACCATGATGAATAGCGCTGATTCTCTTGGAATTTAAGAAGTAGTTAGTTTTTGAACTGCAAGTTGAGTTTGTAGGTTATTCAAATCATCACTCACAAATGTAAAGAATAAATTGTTAAATTTCTGGGTCATTTATAATCTTCAAGGTTTTAAAGAGATACAGATAATGAATTGAGAATGAACTCTCATATATACATATATGCAACATTAATTAACTTCAGCTTTAGCTTTATTAAGGGCTATTTTTCTTGCCGCACTTGCTTTATATTCTTATACTTTACCACTGTTTTTGCTTAATTTGTTCCATCTTGCAGCCTAGTCTTCTAACTTTAACCTATTAGTGTAACTCTATAGTTTTACCATATGTGCACTTGGTGCTGTATGGCCCCATAAGCCCATTTCTGGGCTACATAGCTCAAATCCCTAAATCCAATCCTATTTCCATAAAAATTACCACAGAGGCCCAGGCACCTAAACTTGTGGCACACGAGGCCTTTGAAAAGGTCGTCGAAGGTATCGGGAGTCTGGATCTGGGGACAGTGGTAAATTTCTCATGCAGAGCTACAGGAGTTCCAGATCCCATCATCAGGTGGACGAAGGTAGGTGATAAGATGTGTCCAGAACTTTGAGTTGTATTGAACTCGCGTGCATCCAATTCCAGCAGTTCATTGGTATTCGTTAGGCATAGATTACTCTAATAAAGATTGATTGAGCTGAAAGAGAAATGCGCCCCACAGAAACATACATTTTCACCATAAAATTAAAGTTACACTTGAAATTTATTAAATAGTTTTTTAGCTATGATTTTAATACTACAGAAAACCTTGCGTAGTAACATAATAAAGAAATTGTCTATTCAGACCAACCATGGTAGGAATAAGGTGAAATTTGAATGGCTGAGAATATTTTAACAAATCCCATGTGCAGTGTGTATATAAGATGTCCTATTATGCCATATAAATAAAACTACTGTATGTTAGGGATGATAATATGATGTAGCTTCTTTAGTTAAGTTTAGTAAAAAACTCATGATAGGGATTATAACAGTTTTAGGTACTGTACAACTAGGTAAAGCATTACCACTCAAGAAATCTAGTTGCCATTCAGCTGGATTATCTAAGAAGTGTTTCGTGACGTAAAAAGACGATAATGCCTGTGTTCTTTACAGTTCATTTCATATCAACTTCCAAAAGTTGATTTTGAAATGTGTTAAGCTATTTACGAACCAGTAATTGTGCATGTTGATATAGACTCTTTGGTCAGAAAAATAAACAGATTTTCTACCTTTCATTACAATCCCATCAATGTTTCATAAATGATTTTCAGGACGATGAACCACTGAAGGATGAACGCCCACGGGTGAAGATTGAGGGTTCTACCCTAAGCCTTTACCTGACCAGAGAAAGTGATTCTGGTCTCTACAAATGCAATGTATGTATTGTACAGCTTTAGATTTTTTACTTGAAAATAGAGTTATGAGCACGAGAAAACATAAATTGCAGATATCCAAGATTTCATTAAACAATCAATTAAGATCTTGACAGAACCTTGATTGATATGTAACCTTTCTATATGCTAAGTTATTATAAAAAAGTCTTCCAGTCTATTTATTAAAAGAAATCAATGGAAAGTGGTTAATTATGATTCAGTAGTTACCACAGAGACACAGTATTTTTGCCCAATTATATCATGTAAGCTTTGTACATAGGTCCCTAAATCCTTTAAGGAGTGTCCACTCAACTGGGCAGTGTTTGACAGGCAAACATTGTAACAAGAATGTATGAAAAACAGCAATGAATACCGATGACGTCAGAAGCGAGAACACTACAGGTGAACAACCTCCCTACCATGTACAAGTGTTCGTAATTTGCCAAGGAATTATGATACTGACAGGCATAGGATTCCAGAAGTAATATGTTTATGTTATAAAATCTAGCTGTTTGTCACACATAAATGGTATCTTCATGTTTATGAATATTTGTATCATCTAAAGTATGCTGGAGTTCATTCTTGTTTACTTTTCCTGAAGTCTAATTCGCAGCCATCTTGCATTTTATGTAAAGTTGTTACATGGATTTCCCATGCAGTTTTTCCAAAATGTAGTAATTGTAATGTTTAAAACGGACTATTTTTGGGTGAGATGGCCATGTCGTCCTGATGGAAGTTCCTTAAGGTAGCTTCCTAAGGGATATATGTACTACAGTGATATTCCTAGAGGATTTTACCTTTAGGTATCCAGAATCCTAACTCCTGGCACGAATATCCTTAAATTTTCTCTCAAGGATATCGTATAATATCAGAGGACGTATTCTTGACACGCCATATAGCAATCTGCACCCCTAATAGCGTTTGCGCTTCGAGGAGGTGTAGCAGAATAGAAGGGGAGCCGTATCAAGGTTACCCCCGTTCTCGTACTACTATTGAGTATGACAACAGCGCCATTTCCACGATGGCGGACATTCTTTGTAGCATTGAGCATGGGGCTACAGATACAGTACAACGGGAGGGACACTGTGAAGATCTTTTCTTTTTTAGAGGAGATGGGTGGGTCCATCAGGACCACATGGCCATCTCACCCAAAAATAGATTTTTTGCTTTGCTCTAAATCCATTTTTTGGGTTCAAGCCATGTCGTCCTGATGGAAGCATACCAGAACATTAGTGTATCTGTGGATTTTCATCAGTGCCTTAACCTCGGAACAACATTTTCTATGGTCATGGGGACCAATCGAGACAAGTGACGTCACCGTTATCCGTCATCATCACTAATCATAAACAATGTTAGTGCTTCCTGCCTCCTACAGGGAAGAGTCATTGTGTATCCCACTCAGCCTATTTGCCGTAGCCTTCCTTACAATATCAAATTATAGAGTTTCCTGATCAGGAAGACTCAAGGATAAAGGCTCTACCCTTTAAGGGTTAGGAGTGTATCACCCCTGCCTTGAAGCTATTTAATATTGTAGAGTAATCCGAATACTGATTTCTAATCAGGATATTGAAGAAATTATATTCATTCAATATGGGATTGGGTTCAGCAAATGCCTGTGTATGGATATCTAAGATATATTGGAAATAACTACTAGTATAAAATATATAGTGGTTTTTTATCTGCAGTATATTCTATACTGTAGATATACTGGCTACCTGTATAACATATACTGTAGTTCAGCCGGCATGTTGCCGACATAGCTAGGTCTTGCCAGCATATCTAGTATGCTAGCTAGAGAGAGAGAGAGATAGCATGGAGTAAAGGCTACTCCTTTACTGTGTATGTATACAGTAATGAAAGATGTAAAAGTCTAATCTTACTGCCTTTCTCCAGAAAGAAGGTTCTAATGGAAGGGGAGAATGTACCATTCAGGCTTCCATCCAACTACAGTACTATTGCTGGCAAAGTGCCGCCAATATACTGCCGGCAGGCTAGCCTCCGGCAGTATCAGTACAATCAGTGTGCTGCCATCTAAGTCAGCACTTATCTGCGCCGGCCTGGCCGGCGGTATTCCGGCAACAGAACCTGTGGATAGCAGTCCAAGGGAGAACTGAAGAACCTTGGGGACAGAAAGGGACTTCCCACTCACAGCCATCATGGCTGCCGGTAGCCGCCAGTTGCCGGCAGCCATCCGACAGATAATGTGGCTGCCAGCAGTATGCACTGCCGCCAGCCATGGTTACTGACATTCAACATGGCTGCTGACAGTTGTCATGGCTAGAGAGGGAGTCTGGCCGGCTCCGGCAACCTACCAGCAATGGTAAGGTTGAAAGATGCCGGCCCAATGAAAGACAATGGCTAGGCCATCAAAAGTGGACAGAGGGGTAGGGAACAGGGTCCTGTATAGCGTGTGAAAGGAACTGGCAAAATTGTCAGTCCTACCACCTCTTAAAAGAAACTCTGTTTCAGTATCGGCGGAATCCTAGGTGACAGGAGAGTCTCAGTTCTCCACCCTAGAGATTGCCGAGACAGTTAAGGGGATGGCGGCATTGCCGCCTCCTCTCAACAAGGGAGAAAACAGAGTTCCAGTGCCACGTCATCCTAGGCAAAAGAAGAATATCACTCTTCAGCCTAGGGGACTGCGGCACAGGATAGTCCTCTAGTCGCAAGGAGAAGATGGTATCCTACCACAACTTCAAGTGCGGCTAGGGAGGGCTAGCCTCCAATGCCGGCAGCCTAGCCGACAGGGGAATGATGGTATCCTACAACCCACTCGCCCTGCCGACAGGTCGCCAACATAAGACTAAATACTCTGAGATTCTGGCTAAATCCCAAAACCTGCTGGTATACCACAACCAGCGGTTTAAGGGAAGAGACAGAAAAACCCTAGGCTAGTCATGTCTGAATAAAATTCATGGCACGGCCACTAGGGTTGTAGCCTGAAGCTACACTCAGAGGGAAAAGAGATTACCCTTAAATCTCCAAGGAGACGTGTAATGTTTCATATAATTCTAGGAGGTATCAGTCTCCACTTGAATTGAAAAAACAATACACGAGGGTAACCGGGGAAATGTCTGAACGTATAATAAAACGCCTTGATTAGGTTACCTAGGCTAGACGAGCTCTTGGTGACCTAAATTACCGAAACTCTAACTATACGATTGACATGGAAAAGGAAAATTATGCACATTATCAAAATCTTTACGAGTATAATTGCCTAAATAGCTAGATAATTAAATAAAGCTATTTAAAACTGGAAATCGTTCGGCTAACTAAATAACACATGCCTAACGAACGATGGGCCCATGGCGCCTCCAGTAAGAAGCCTAGCTCTTAGGCACAATAAATTACTCTAATATCATTGTGAAACAGGAGTTAAAATATACTCATAGTAAAGACCCGATACTCAACTTTCCAGAGGCGGAAGAAGATGGAGAAAGCATAATTATAATCCTGTAAAACGATCTAAAAGTTAGATCCACAGGGAATACCACCGAGCAAAATCGCTACAGAATAAGGAATGTTCGCCATCGTGGAAATGGCGCTGTTGTCATACTCAATAGTAGTACGAGAACGGGGGTAACCTTGATACGGCTCCCCTTCTATTCTGCCACACCTCCTCGAAGCGTAAACGCTATTAGGGGTGCAGATTGCTATGTGGCGTGTCAAGAATACGTCCTCTGATGTTATACGATATCCTTGAGAGAAAATTTAAGGATATTCGTGCCAGGAATTAGAATTCTGGATACCTAAAGGTAAAATTCTCTAGGAATATCACTGTAGTACATATATCCCTTAGGAAGCTACCTTAAGGAACTTCCATCAGGACGACATGGCTTGAGCCCAAAAATGCCATTATCTTTGTTTTCATTCTAATCTTGCTGCTCATCATAGCAATGCTATCTGAATGCATTGGGCTGGAAAAACACTAACTTTTTAGCCCAAAAGTTTGACTGAGTTAAGTACCTGTGTGTAGACATAACTTGTCAGCTTTGTCTGGTGAATGAGTAGCACTGTTTGGCGCCAGATCCATCCTTAAGGTTTTTATGTTTCTAATGTCATCACCAGTCATTCCTGCCACCGTTCATAATCTGGTAACGATTTTTGCCCATCAGACAGTGCCCGGTCATGTGGATGCACCCTTATGCTTCTTCACCATTTATTTCTTTCACACTGGTATCCACAGGTATCTAACAGAGCTGGATGGGAACATGACTATGTGAATCTCATTGTGGCCACTGGATATCATTCTCCCGTTGTTATTTACGTAATCTTGGGCCTTTGCATCATTGCCCTTGTCTGTGGGATTGTCGCACATTTCGTAAGAAAAGATGTATGGAAAGGCGTTTTTGTATTTTTTCTTTGATGACATGATTGATAACACTATTAATTTACTTTTAATCCTCTGTACCTTTTCCCTCCTTTTTTCTTTATTACCTCATAATCAATGCTAGTCCCACAGTTACATTCAGTTGGCTGATTTATTACTCTATACTATACAGTGTATATACCCTAAACTTATTTCCTTCAGTCGCGCTAGTTTAACTTGGTTGTCTATCACCTACTAATAATACCTTTGTTATTCATCGAAATATATATAGTATTAGTCTTTCATTGCATCCACAGATCTAATATCTAGCCACTACATGTGTCAACATAAATATGTGAGCAAACTATGCGTCCAACACATTCACTCTACCTCATGGCTAGAATGTTGACAACTGAAATACAAGAAAATGCTCTCACTTAGATAAAACAACGATGATATATACTAAGACTATAAAGTGAATATAACATAATACATTCCTAATTACCTCTGCTTTCATATACTTGCATAGGTTAGGCAAATGATAATATAGATAACACAACTATACACACATAAAATATCTAAGGTACACTCTATATGCTCTATCTTTTTGATCCCCTAGCTTTGCTTTAGTTTTTATAAGACATTTGCCAATAATTTTCATGTTAACTCCTTTCATTATTTTTAAGGCAATTAATAACCTTAATCTTCATCTTAAGTTACCAAAGTTCTTGATTAAATCCTGCCTTAGTTATCCATGAATTTACTCTTTAAGCTATCACATTTCTAGATTGAATCCTACTCGTTAGTTTCCAAAGTATTTGACATTCCCCTTCTGTAAATTATAAAAAAAAAAACCAAGGTATCTTAGTTTCTCATCTTGCATGACTGAGAGAGGAAGAAATAAGTTAAATCTCTTATATGATCCATAGAAAAGAAAGAGGAATTTTATGCTAGAAGAGGTGGAGCAGTTCATGAAAGGCGCGCCGGATCGTCTCAACCCCGAGTTAGGGCTCACCCAACAAGCTCATCTCTTGCCTTGTGATATGCAATTTGAGATAGCAAGAAGCCGCATTGAGTTTGGTACGTATTGGATTCTTTGTTAATTACCTATTTATTATTTACTATCATCCATGGAATTTTTTTCTCATTTTACAGCTAAATAAAAAAAAGAGCTATGCTTGATTCATACCGAAAAGAATCTGTTGTCACTTTGAACTGATTAATATCACAATTCTATGCAAATATTATGTCTTATCCAAGTCCCTCTTTTAACAGTCAATTAATGTATGTTATTCAATTAACAGGAAAACTCATTGGAGAGGGGGAGTTTGGGCATGTCTTCCAAGCAAAGGTGGATGGCCTTCGAGCAAATGAATTGCAAACAACCGTTGCAGTGAAGACGGCCAAGTCTCGGTCTAATGAAGTGTTCAGGAAGGAGCTCATTGCTGAGGTCAAGATCATGATGCACATCGGCAGACACACAAATGTCCTCAACTTACTTGGAATTTGTTCAGAAAATTTGGCAACAAAAGGTCAGGAAGCAATAGACGTTATTTGTTTCAGTGCAACAACAGTTGTCCTTCAGGATCGTGATGGCATTTTAGATATGCGTTTTGTATTTCTATGTTTTGCAAGCTGCACTAAACAACAAAAGATATTTCACAACTTAAATGTAAGGGCTTGCCTTGTATAGAGTGTCTGATTGAGCATGATAGCTTTAGAGTAATAACTCCTGTATATTTATGAGATTAATGGTGCCATTGTAAGAAACAATACGTTTGTGAACTATATACATCGTATATTGATTTTGAAAATGCTTATCAATGAAATAGTAACTGTATTCTTTACTAATAACTTTTTCTTTTGAGGAATCAAGTTTTCTAAAGAATTGGACGCTTTGATTTGACAATAATTTCTCTGCATCTTTTTTAAGTAGCCTATCAGAGCCTATCAGAGAAGGGAATGGCAGTAAAATTTATCAGAAACAAAAGACGTGAAATTAATTATGATGGCTCTAGATATCACCATATGAATTAAATGGGGAATTGCAAAAACTGGTAAAAAGCTACATGAACTTTTTGTATCTGTATGGAAAGAAAGCTTATGTGTTTCTATTTCAATAGACGTGAATAAGTAACATTGCATTCCTGGTATATGTAAGGGCTAAAGAATGCTAGACAGACAGCATCATCGCCAAGGAGAGTGGAGGATGGGGTTGCGATTGAGTCTATTTGTCATGAATTTATTTTGAACAATTTATGTTTGAAACTTCCCTCCTTGACTCAGAGTTAGTAAACACTTTGCTGTCATAAACATCAGTCAGTTTCCTACTAATTATTAATACAAATACATAATATTCATTGGCTTAAATGTCCATGGCCAAGAACAAGTCTGAAGTCATTTTCTTATCAATGAACTCACATTCAAAACCAGAATGAACTGGAAACTAATAATTGCCTGTACAACAGGAGAACTTCTGGTGATAATCGAGTACTGCCGCCATGGCAACCTTCGAGATTACCTCCTACGACACAGGAACAACTTTGTACTGGACAAGAATGCAACCGGACCCCGCAGCCATTCTGATAGGAAAGCTGAATCTTCTGTATCTGCATTGTGTGTATAAATTCTGCATTATTTAAATTTCTCTAGGGACACTAGAATTTATATTCTATACCTTTTTCGTGTTGAATTTTTAGTAAAGGGGTGATCAATAATCTAAAAAAATATATATATAGATTTGCTGCCTATGTGGATGATTATTATCTCCGCCAAGGTTATAATATAGAGTCGGTTTAATCTTTTATTTGTCCATGTGTTTGTCTGTGGAAAGGATAACGTCAAAACTACTCGACGGATTTTGACTAATTTTCACCACAGATAGACCTTGGGTCATGGACGACGCCATTAAATTTTGGAGATGATCCGGATCAAGATCATAATTCTGGATCAACTTTGCACTTTTCACCATCTACAGTCAGCATGTGAAAAGAGGGACATGCTGTCCGTAGACTTAAGTTAAATGTTATAGTAGATTCCTCCAGGTTTAGCATATAAAAAATAGTATTTTGTCCATAGACTTGAGTAACATGTTGGCAATATTCACTGGCAGAGGCCTAAAATCTCTGATTGCTCTTGTTTTGATAAATGTTTTCATTAATATTTTCCTGAATATGATATGAACTTACAATATACTTTATCCCCTGATAGATCTTCTCATCACCTGTAATAGTAAATGGCTAGATATAATAGACAAGCGTTTCCTCATAATGATTTGCTTCTTAGATAAAAGTTTTGTTTTTACTGAATCTGGTAATGCCTTTGTTATTGTGTGGCTAAGGGAGTTTTCAATTTTTTTTTAAGAACTTTAACTTTGTTACTATGCTTTTGCACACATATTTACATAGGAGAGTTAATCAATGATATTCATGAACCAACACAGATTATGATGCCATCTAACTTGGTAGATTTCTTTTGGTACCCTGTTATTTGATGTATCCACAGCAGTATTGTATATCCTGATAACAGTTTCAGATAGATAATTTCCGAAAATTCTATGGTAATTTTATGTTCTTCCCCCCCCAAAAAAAAAACATTCTAATTGAAATTTACAAAACAGAGGAATACTATAACTAAATTCCCACAACAGAAATGTTATAAGTTTGTTAAAATGTTATCAAGACCTTTGCAAAATTCCAAGTCAGTATTTGACGATTCAAATGGTACGAAGGTTTTAAAAAATCTTAGTTTGGCCCATCTTCTATATGTAAACTGAATTCTGAAACCGATTTAAAAATGCAAAGGTTAGATTCTTGAATACTGCCATATTGAATCTATTTTCATTGTTGTTGCTCCTCTCCTCGACAGACTGTGTAAGGATGACACTCGCTCCTCTCATCCAGCATCATCTGCTGCAGGAAGTGATGTCAAGAGAGATTCGATGCTGAATGACATCGAACCGAGTCATCTAGATCCTCCGTATAACCCCCATCAGTGTACGTATGGCAAAAAGTAGGGAATACACTAAGTCTGAGGTAAAATTAATTCTTATCCTTCATGATAGTGCACTGGTTTACCATTGACTTACTGTATTTCTATATCTTACCTAGTATATTAGTAGCCTACCTTGGTTTACTGGCAAATTTTAATGCAAACAAATTGTAATACGAGCATACATATTTGAACTTGGTTACGAGTATTGCATCCGCTAGCGAGTGTCAGTGTAATAATGATTTGAGGTTTCGAAAAAAACGCCTGTACAGGTACTACGCCAGCTAGGAAGACCACCTAAAAGAAAACACAATCACAGCCTATTGGATGGCTACACTGCCAAGTGGGATCATAGAATTCTCAGTGGCTATTCCACATTGCTATAACCTCTTTCCAGTGCGTCAAGCTGAAAATCTCCGCGTACAGCCTTAGCTACTTACAACAGCACTTACATGCCCCATCATGTCAGCATGAGAAATTTGGACGCCCTTCACCAGCTACTGCATGAGATCATGAGGGAGTGTTGACATGTCTACATGGCAACACTTTTTCATCTAATTTTCATGCCAGTGAATTATCAATTGTATGTATTTATTTTTCATTGTGAATTATTAATTTTGATTCCTTTCTAATGTTCAGCGTTATACATTGTTCCATAATTACCAGTACAAACTTTAAAAAGGAGTGTATACATTTATATATGGATGTGTGGAAGGTATTGAGTGAATTTCCTTTATTTCTTATAGGAAAAATTGTTTTATAGTATACGAGCATTTTAGTTTGCGGGTTCGCTCCCAGAACAAATGAGAGTTGTGAACTTAGTTACTACTGTGTATAGGTACAATTTCTTTACTTCATTTCAAGGACTTAGAGTCAAGGTTTTCAGAGGGAAATGCATCCAAAATCATTGGGAAATTGAAAGAGTTTACTTTTATTTTATGTGCCCAATGTCTTACATTACATAGATGTTCTTATGCACAAAGTGTAGAGATTTCTTAATCATATCTAGTTGACCTGCATTGAAGAGACTCATCTTTACACTTCATCTCCAATCATAACAATCCCTCTTTAAAGTCCAAAAAGATGTTATGATTCTGGAAACTCAAGAAAAAGTAAGGAAAATTTGAGTAAATACTGAAAGGTTGGTTAATCAAACAGATATACAGAGGTATCTTGGTATACAAGCAACTCAGAATACAAGCAAATTAGTGTATGAGCATAAAATTTGAATTAGTATATGAAAATTGTATTAGTCTGCAAGCAAAATATCTCTCCTGATTGTAATGTTTGTAAACAAGTACTAACAAGACTAGCACGCAATGCTCAGAAAAGTTGTACATTACCCTTACATCACCCATGCAGCATTTAAGTGATTTTTACACCAGTTTCGTTTGCCTTAGCTCGTATCCGGGCTCCCACAGCTCCCCCTCCGTGCTTAGATATTAAATCTCTCACTTTCTCTACAGTACTTGTACTAACGTCACCTAATGATATCTTGCGAGCGTCTGTAGAAGTGTTTCTTGTAAAGTTGTGACCGCGTATTCTTTATAGAATTATGATAGCTATTGTTCAAGCCAAGTTAACAATATTAACAATACAATACAGCATCTAAACAATGGCCCCCAAGATGATTAAGAAGGATGGTAAGAAGATGATTACCTTGAGGTGATAAAAGAAATTATTGAAAAGCATGATCAAGGTACGTGTGGTGCAAAAACATATAATCGTACAACGTCGATGATTTATACAGTTCTTAGGAAAAAGAAGAAATCAAAGCAATTGATGCTGAGATAAGAGTGCTTACATTGGCGAAACAATGACCACATATTCTTGTTAATGTGGAAAATCTGCTTCTTTTCTAGATCAATGAGAAGCAGTTAGCAGGAGATACGATAACAGAGAACATCTTTTGTGAAAAATTAAAGATTTTCTATGCTGGCCTTATGAAAAATGAGCCTGGTACATCAGCAGACAAAGAAAAGGGAACATTCAAAGCGAGACTTGTTTGAAAACTTCAAGAAAGGAACAGGCATCCTTAATGTCATGGTAAGACTGCAAGCTCCGATGGCAAGGCAGTAGAGGCATTCACTTCCAAATTTGAAAGGTTCACGGATTCCGAGTCTTTGAAGCCTCAGCAAGTGTTCAACTGCAACGAAAACGGTCTGTTCTGCAGGAAGATGTCCAGGAAGAACTTCATTACTTCAGAAGAAAAGGAAATTTCCTATCACAAGCCCTTGAAAGACTGTCTAACCCCGATGTTCTGTGCAAAGGCCAGTGGGGTTTACAAAACCAAACCTCTCATGGTGTATCACTCGGAGAATCCACAAGCCTTTAAAAAGAACAAGAGGCAAAAGAAGCAACCTAATGTCATGTGGAGGCTAAACAGCAAGGCTTGGGTAACAAATTTTGTTTGGGAAATGAATCATTGAGGTTATTGCTTACAGACATGCCCCGGCCCATTCTCAACCACTGAAGAGGAGCTAATGGAGGAATTCAGATTCTTAGAATCAAGTTTCTGTCACTCAACACCACTCCAATTCTCTAACCCATGGATCAGGAGGTGATCTCAAATTTCAAAAAGCTGTATACAAAGGCAATGTTCCAAGGTCACTGAAAGGACCATGCTCACCCTCCGAGAGTTTAGTAAAGAACATTTCCACATCGTCCCCTGACTGAAAGTGATTTATAAAGCTTGGAAAGGGGTCACCAAGAAAACCCTCAACTCTGCCTGAAGGAAAATGTGGCCTGAATGCGTTGATGAACGCTATTTAAGGGATTCAAACCCATGTAGGAGGTCGCTGACGATGAAATTGTGTTCATGGGCTAGATAATTGGGTTAGAAGTGAACAAGTATGACATCACAATCTTCTGGGTGAGCATAGCGAGCAGTTAATGACCAAGGAGCTGTTGGAGTTGTATAAGGAGCAGCAACAAGAGGTAGCTGAGGAGATTTCATTTGTGGATGAGGAGGAACAGAGTGATAAACCTCTCACTTCAAAGATTCTGAAAATGTGGAAAACCCTGCAAAATTTTGTAGAAACACATTACACAGGTTAAGCTTTGGCAGGGCGGGTAACGAATCTATTTAGAGACAATGAGACAAAAGCAGTCGTCTCTAGATAGGTTCCTTGTAAAAGTTGAAAATAAGAGTATAAAAAAAGATGACAAAGTGTCCTAAAGGCTTAATTAAGTGATTCAGTTAGTGATAGTGAACGTCATTCAAGAGAGAGAACTCTCAATATTTTACCAGAAATTTTCATAGAGGGAGATTCTCCCTTCAAGCAGTAACCTCCTCCTCCTCCTTTCTTGTTTCCCTCACCCCAGCCACGACTATCTTCAAAGGTAAAGTTCGAGATAATTTATCAATACTTTCTTTTTTTTATGAACTATTAATTTGTATTAATTTCTGATGAATACAGTAACATTACAAAACTTAAAGAATGAGTGCATACATGTATTTATGGGCGTGCGTAATGCATCGAGTGAATTCCCTTTATTTCTTATGGGAAAAATTGTTTTGGTTTACGAGTATTTTGTGTCCCGAGGTCGCTCCCGGAAGGTATTAAACTCTGAAACCGAGGTACTGCTCTACAGTACCCTGAATTTCACAATATTGAAAGGATGTACAGTATAGATATAAGATAAGAATTTAAGGAGTGTATTCCTATGCCCTCATTTTTTCTCTACCAACCGCTACCTTTCTCTTCTGCTGTTTTCATATCTCACATTCCGTCTTTCCCGTTTATTCTACTAATGACCAATTTCTTTGGCTCTTACAGTCGTAACCTCCAGCGCATCTGACCATGCCCCTTACGTATACTCAGACATGACACCCATGAAGGAGAACCTCACTCAGTCTGACCTCATATCCTGGTCATATCAGATAGGGAAGGGGATGGACTATCTTTCTATGAGGAAGGTAAGGAACACTTAATCTATAGAAAGACGAGAGAACACCTGATAACATGAAAGGGTCACACATAATCAAAGAGGAATAGCAGGTCCTTTTTCTTGTTAACATTACACCATCAAGTAACAACTCTGACCTACTTCGTTGAAAGAGTTAAGTGCATATATTCTACATCTGTGTGTTCAGATTTGTATAAAACGTGCAATCTTTTCTTTTGAATATAAAATTTAGGCAAACTGGAACACATTGCAATTATACAATTATATTTGAGATAGTAACATTTTGAGTTAAAAAATACAAAGAGCTTTGGTGATTTGTCAAAATTTGAAACTTCATCTAAGAAAGCTAAGGAGACCTTTTCCAAAACGTCATAATTGACTTGAAAGTTCAGTTTGCTAAGAAGTAAAATTACCTTTAATAAAACCAGAAAGAATGTCAGAACTTGACTTTGGAGACTTTCTAAACTTGATTCTGATTGAATCATCTGAGATTAAGTTAAGATTGACCCAACCAGTGTTTATTTGGTAAGCATGATCTGCTCTGCATGGCTCAACGCCAGGTGGATTTGTTTCAATACACAAAGTTCACTCACCATGACACTTCTTAGCCTGTATTGGTACAGCTTTTCCTAGTAAGTGTTGTGTAATGGGACTCAAATTAGTTTGATTCAGTATAGCTAGGAACAACTCAACAGATTTTGATTTAGCTTTACTCCCTCCGTGTGGCTCTTCATATTTTGTTTCCTATCCAAATCAGCTTCAGTTAAAAAACTCAGTTAGGCTTGATTTCATTTGGGCAAACTTGAGTCTGTACAATTTGCTCAGTTTGTATTTGCCTGATCTTGAACATGGGCTTCCTAGTGATCTTTTCAGATTTATAAAGAAATTAGTAATTATTCTCTTATATCCCTCACGTTAAATAATAAAAGGCCATAATCTATTCTTTTACATGAGAATCGTTCACTTAATCTCTCTTATCAGGATAGTCCAAATTTAGGTCATTGCCCTTTTACAAAACCACGGGAGTAACTTTTAATCCCTCTTT
>NC_090734.1:113482694-113505194 GCF_036898095.1 Palaemon carinicauda | reverse complement strand
GACATGAAAGGTACAAATATTCAGAAAAACAGATGGTATGTGTATGTAGAAGTAGATGTGGTTATGTCTTGGCTTGAAAACCATGAGCTTCAGGTGACCCTGGGGAAATTGTTTGAATACCAATCACTAAATCCACTCCTAAGTTTGGATATTATGAATTTTAGGTCAATACCTTTGCATTGTAGAATATCAAGTGTGGTTGATACATACACCAACCTTACCAGAGCAACGTACACACTGTTGCTTTCATTAAGGTACTATAATATGAAGACATTTGTAGTATGGCTTTTGGGAAGTTAAATGGAGAACTGTACTGTATTTGATATTTTGCCCTCCCTGTGAAAGTAGCAGAGGGTCCTCATAAGAGGCCTGGCAGTCAATGAAAGGGAGAATAGGGGGGGGGGGGGGCTAGTGCCATCAGGGCAGCTCTCATTGTGCACTGATGACGTTTTTAGGCCCCTGGCTACACCTGTTCTTCGTCATACTACTTTACCTCCATTTCTTTCTTCCATCTTGTCCAGCCTCTCAAGCTATACTTCGTAGTGCAACTTCAGAAAGTTTACCCAGTTTCACTGAGGCGTTTAATGGTTTTCCCAGCCCTAGCACCAGGCTATGGTCTGAATTCCATAAATCATCTCCAATAGGGGAACTTTGCACCTGTTTACACATACTGGGGGCCAATGTACTGTAGCTTCAGTCCTCCACTTTCCTCTTGGATGCCCTTGTTGTATTACAGGTCACTTCTTGGCTTTGATAAAGATAATTTCCACGCAAAATCTAATTCCTCTTTGTTGGTGGAACGCTCTTCCAAATTTAGAATATCTACTGGCATGATGACTTAATTTCTTGAACCTGATAGTTAATGTTTTCCTCCTTATAAACTTAAGACATTCCTTGCTGCCTATATTTTACCCAGCTTTCTGTACATTGTTTTTTTGTAACAAAGAGGCTTCCCTAGTTGGAGATGAAAGCTAAAAAGGATCTGGAAAACCTTTTCAATTTTTAACCTTGATTTTCGTGCTAAATTGTTGATTTTGAATTATCTACTGGTGTTCTTTGTAAAACCCTTGCAAAAATCAGAGTTATCAAGTAACCAAATATGTATTTTCTTCTTTTCAAGTACTTCGAAAACATGAACAAACCCTACGACGAACAAAGGATGAGTAAATTCCTAGCATCCATTGTCACACCCAACTATACTAATCTGACGAGCGCTCGGACAAGAACTCCATCGACATTCGACCCTAAAATCTTGGGTGTGACTTTCACTCGTGTGTGTTCTGTGAAAAGTTCCTCTCCCAAGACAAAGCGCACCAGCTTAGGAAGCATTACAAGTCTTAACAGCAACTCTGACGCAGATGGTGAAGCAGAGTCAGATGGCGGTTACCTGTGCATGAATCCTGTTAAAAATGATAAGATGCCGCCAAATCAAGAACCAGTTTTGTCTTGATATTCCTGCCGAGGAGAACGTTCCGTTTTCTATAATATACCTGGGGTGTTTGAATCAATGTGTAAGTTTCCAGATAGTGTGTTCTTTTGTAGAGATTGTGTAACAGGTACCGTTATGTAAACTCAATGACCTTCAAAGATGAATTCTCAATGAGTCTCCATCAAGAGGCTACCAATAGGGATTATCATCTGATTAACTGAAAAAACCGGTTCATTATATACTGTAGGCCTATGTGTTGGAGGTGTTGTTTAAAATTATAGCAAGAACGTTGTCAGGTTTATGATACTTAGAACTCCTATATCTGGACTCAGTGTGATTTTTATCATTATTGTCTCGTTAAGAAAATAGTAAGAAAGGAGTTGATTGGAACGTATTTTCATCGTTTATAACTTGCTTAAAATAATGTTTCTTTTTTTCCATCTGGATTGGCCTTTCTCAGACTTCCTCTGTTTTGGATAGGGACTAGTTCTATTCCCTACGACCGCGTATTTTCTAGTTCGTATTAGTACTTGAGTTTCTGCACTGCAGGTTTCTATTAATAACGTCCCCCGGGTATAGTAAATAGATGATATTTTTCAACTAACTCATATACAGTACAGTAAACTTTTTTAAGTAAAGGCTGGTCCACACGCTACGTTTTGCACAACCTTTTGTCTGCACAGTTCAAGACGTTGCAGATAAAACGTTGCATGTGGACAGGAAAACAGAGCAGTTTTGACTCCAGCGCAAGACGGTACAGTTGCAGCCATGACTGAGCTAGGAGAGCATAGATATCCATGAACTGTGTAGACAAGTCGGTACGTGCAGACGGCAGCACCGTCTTTTGTCTCATTTTGGGCCTCAGTTTTAATTCAACAAGCGACAATGGCCGACCTTAGGCAATGTTCTCGAGAGTTCCTCACAGAATTTAGCATTGTACGAAAGTTTCCCATGCATTTG
This sequence comes from Palaemon carinicauda, assembly GCF_036898095.1. Taxonomy (NCBI): domain Eukaryota; kingdom Metazoa; phylum Arthropoda; class Malacostraca; order Decapoda; family Palaemonidae; genus Palaemon; species Palaemon carinicauda. Next base: position 113,502,805 of record NC_090734.1, on the reverse strand, counting down.
GCGTGTCAAATCAAAGGATTAAGTAACCGGGATGAAAAGGGGAAGGATTATGAAAGCTTAGTGGAAAAATTTAAAGAAATTGATAAAAATGCCAACAAAGATATGGTGGTAAAAAAAAAATAAATTCTTTGAGAAGTGTTTATCGCAAAGAATTGGCTAAAGTTAATGTGGTGAAATTGCTGTTCTCATACACGTATTTTCTTTAATGATATGGGGTGTCACTAGTTCCAATAAATTAGTATATGTTTCCATGTCCATTCGCAAGTAATTGCGCCAATCATTAGGCTCATCATGTAGTTCACGCAGTAATTTGATATGGGAGAAATTTTGCTTTTTCAAAAGCCACTTTCGCGACCACTTTGAACGCCGGGTGCTTCTGAGACGTTCCAATTTTTTTTTTTTTTTTTTTTTTTTTTTTTTTTTTTTTTTTTTTACAACACAACACGTCAAAATTGACAAAAGGAGTACCTCCTCCATGATGATGTTGACAAAACTGAGAAACTCGTGCAAACATCATGGTACCGTGTAGACGCAATAAAATTGTAAGGTTTTCATTCCGTCTAAGACTGCGCAGACAAATTGTTGTGCAAAACGGAGCGTGTGAACCTGCCTTAAAGTGTAATGAAATACGACATTTTATCATAAATCGTGTTTATTTTAACATTAAGTAACATTTTAAAAAATAAAAGTAACAAAAAATGCTTTAAAGTATTTCCCATATTCGTTGGATCTTCTTAAGTTTCCAATTGATATAGTATTTTTAGTTTTCTTTCGTTTAATAAAATCAGGTACGTTTTGTTTCAGCAACCTACGTGAGTAATTTTTTAGTCTCGTGTTTCATATTTTTGGTCCTATAAACAGGGCCGAATTACCGCATAGGCAAACTAGGCATTTGCCTAAGGCCCAACGCATTTGGGGGCCCCGCGATCCAAGGGGTTCAGGGGCTCATCCAAGACTGCGCACATGGCGCAAGTGCAAAGGGGTCCCTACCTAAAAAGTTCAAGTGTTTGGAGAGTAAATTTGATTTTTGTAAATTAATCATAACAAAAATAAATAATGAAATAAAATAAAATGCCTAACACTTCCAGCTACTAACTGTGAAGGAGAACGTTCATTTTCTGTTTTGAAAAGAGTGAAAAACCAGCTCCGTTCAACAATGAGCCAAGACAAATTGTGTGACCTAGCCTTGTTGACCATTGAGTCTGATCTAACAAGAAATATTGATTTTCAGAGTATAATTGATGATTTTGCCAATATGAAATCCAGAAAGAAATTTATTTAAGAAGTGCCTGTGAAGTTGATATATGCACATGCATGATTTGATGATAATCACAAAAAGGGACTGTAGAGGTTATGTTAAATACCAAAGGTGTGTATGATGCTGTTGCTTTAGTAACCTAGTTTATCTAAGAAGTGCCTGTGAAGTTGATGTATGCTTTAGTAACCTATTTTATTTAGGAAGTGCCTGTGAAGTTGATATATGTACATGCATGATTTGATGATAATCACAAAAAGGGACTGTAGAGGTTATGTTAAATACCAAAGGTGTGTATGATGCTATTGCTTTAGTAACCTAGTTTATCTAAGAAGTTCCTGTGAAGTTGATATATGCTTTAGTAACCTAGTTTATTTAAGAAGTGCCTGTGAAGTTGATATATGCACGTACATGATTTGATGATAATCACAAAAAGGGACTGTAGAGGTTATGTTAAATACCAAAGGTGTGTAAGAAGCTATTGCTTTAGTAACCTAGTTTATCTAAGAAGTGCCTGTGAAGTTGATATATGCTTTAGTAACCTATTTTATTTAAGAAGTGCCTGTGAAGTTGATATATGTACATGCATGATTTGATGATAATCACAAAAAGGGACTGTAGAGGTTATGTTAAATACTAAAGGTGTGTATGATGCTATTGCTTTAGTAACCTAGTTTATCTAAGAAGTGCCTGTGAAGTTGATATATGCTTTAGTAACCTATTTTATTTAAGAAGTGCCTGTGAAGTTGATATATGCACATGCATGATTTGATGATAATCACAAAAAGAGACTGTAGAGGTTATGTTAAATACCAAAGGTGTGTATGATGCTGTTGCTTTAGTAATCTAGTTTATCTAAGAAGGGCCTGTGAAGTTGATATATGCTTTAGTAACCTATTTTATTTAAGAAGTGCCTGTGAAGTTGATATATGCACATGCATGATTTGATGATAATCACAAAAAGGGACTGTAGAGGTTATGTTAAATACCAAGGGTGTGTATGATGCTATTGCTTTAGTAATCTAGTTTATCTAAGAAGTGCCTGTGAAGTTGATATATGCTTTAGTAACCTATTTTATTTAAGAAGTGCCTGTGAAGTTGATATATGCACATGCATGATTTGATGATAATCACAAAAAGGGACTGTAGAGATAATGTTAAATACCAAAGGTGTGTATGATGCTATTGCTTTAGTAATCTAGCTTATCTAAGAAGTGCCTGTGAAGTTGATATATGCTTTAGTAACCTATTTTATTTAAGAAGTGCCTGTGAAGTTGATATATGCACATGCATGATTTGATGATAATCACAAAAAGGGACTGTAGAGGTTATGTTAAATACCAAAGGTGTGTATGATGCTATTGCTTTAGTAATCTAGTTTATCTAAGAAGTGCCTGTGAAGTTGATATATGCTTTAGTAACCTATTTTATTTAAGAAGTGCCTGTGAAGTTGATATATGCACATGCATGATTTGATGATAATCACAAAAAGGGACTGTAGAGGTTATGTTAAATACCAAAGGTGTGTATGATGCTATTGCTTTAGTAATCTAGTTTATCTAAGAAGTGCCTGTGAAGTTGATATATGCTTTAGTAACCTAGTTAATCTAAGAAGTGCCTGTGAAGTTGATATATGCACATGCATGATTTGATGATAATCACAAAAAGGGACTGTAGAGGTAATGTTAAATACCAAAGGTGTGTATGATGCTATTGCTTTAGTAACCTAGTTTATCTAAGAAGTGCCTGTGAGTTGATATATGCTTTAGTAACCTAGTTTATTTAAGAAGTGCCTGTGAAGTTGATATATGCACATGCATGATTTGATGATAATCACAAAAAGGGACTGTAGAGGTTATGTTAAATACCAAAGGTGTGTATGATGCTATTGCTTTAGTAACCTAGTTTATCTAAGAAGTGCCTGTGAAGTTGATATATGCACATGCATGATTTGATGATAATCACAAAAAGGGACTGTAGAGGTTATGTTAAATACCAAAGGTGTGTATGATGCTTTAGTAGCCTAGTTTATTTAAGAAGTGCCTGTGAAGTTGATATATGCTTTAGTACCCTAGTTTATTTAAGAAGTGCCTGTGAAGTTGATATATGTACATGCCTGATTTGATGATAATCACAAAAAGGGACTGTAGAGGTTATGTTAAATAACAAAGGTGTGTATGATGCTATTGCTTTAGTAACCTAGTTTATCTAAGAAGTGCCTGTGAAGTTGATATATGCACATGCATGATTTGATGATAATCACAAAAAGGGACTGTAGAGGTTATGTTAAATACCAAAGGTGTGTATGATGCTGTTGCTTTAGTAACCTAGTTTATCTAAGAAGTGCCTGTGAAGTTGATATATGCTTTAGTAACCTAGTTTATTTAAGAAATGCCTGTGAATTTGATATATGCACATGCATGATTTGATGATAATCACAAAAAGGGACTGTAGAGGTTATGTTAAATACCAAAGGTGTGTATGATGCTATTGCTTTAGTAACCTAGTTTATCTAAGAAGTGCCTGTGAAGTTGATATATGCTTTAGTAACCTAGTTTATTTAAGAAGTGCCTGTGAAGTTGATATATGCACATGCATGATTTGATGATAATCACAAAAAGGGACAATAGAGGTTATGTTAAATAACAAAGGTGTGTATGATGCTATTGCTTTAGTAACCTAGTTTATTTAAGAAGTGCCTGTGAAGTTGATATATGTACATGCATGGTTTGATGATAATCACAAAAAGGGACTGTAGAGGTTAGGTTAAATACCAAAGGTGTGTATGATGCTATTGCTTTAGTAACCTAGTTTATCTAAGAAGTGCCTGTGAAGTTGATATATGCTTTAGTAACCTAGTTTATCTAAGAAGTGCCTGTGAAGTTGATATATGTACATGCATGATTTGATGATAATCACAAAAAGGGACTGTAGAGGTTATGTTAAATACCAAAAGTGTGTATGATGCTGTTGCTTTAGTAACCTAGTTTATTTAAGAAGTGCCTGTGAAGTTGATGTATGCTTTAGTAACCTATTTTATTTAAGAAGTGCCTGTGAAGTTGATATATGCACATGCATGATTTGATGATAATCACAAAAAGGGACTGTAGAGGTTATGTTAAATACCAAAAGTGTGTATGATGCTGTTGCTTTAGTAACCTAGTTTATTTAAGAAGTGCCTGTGAAGTTGATATATGCTTTAGTAACCTATTTTATTTAAGAAGTGCCTGTGAAGTTGATATATGCACATGCATGATTTGATGATAATCACAAAAAGGGACTGTAGAGGTTATGTTGAATACCAAAGGTGTGTATGATGCTATTGCTTTAGTAACCTAGTTTATCTAAGAAGTGCCTGTGAAGTTGATATATGCTTTAGTAACCTAGTTTATTTAAGAAGTGCCTGTGAAGTTGATATATGCACATGCATGATTTGATGATAATCACAAAAAGGGACTGTAGAGGTTATGTTAAATACCAAAGGTGTGTATGATGCTATTGCTTTAGTAACCTAGTTTATCTAAGAAGTGCCTGTGAAGTTGATATATGCACATGCATGATTTGATGATAATCACAAAAAGGGACTGTAGAGGTTATGTTAAATACCAAAGGTGTGTATGATGCTGTTGCTTTAGTAACCTAGTTTATCTAAGAAGTGCCTGTGAAGTTGATATATGCTTTAGTAACCTAGTTTATTTAAGAAGTGCCTGTGAAGTTGATATATGCACATGCATGATTTGATGATAATCACAAAAAGGGACTGTAGAGGTTATGTTAAATACCAAAGGTGTGTATGATGCTATTGCTTTAGTAATCTAGTTTATCTAAGAAGTGCCTGTGAAGTTGATATATGCTTTAGTAACCTATTTTATTTAAGAAGTGCCTGTGAAGTTGATATATGCACATGCATGATTTGATGATAATCACAAAAAGGGACTGTAGAGGTTATGTTAAATACCAAAGGTGTGTATGATGCTATTGCTTTAGTAATCTAGTTTATCTAAGAAATGCCTGTGAAGTTGATATATGCTTTAGTAACCTAGTTTATCTAAGAAGTGCCTGTGAAGTTGATATATGCACATGCATGATTTGATGATAATCACAAAAAGGGACTGTAGAGGTAATGTTAAATACCAAAGGTGTGTATGATGCAATTGCTTTAGTAATCTAGTTTATCTAAAGTTCCTGTGAAGTTGATATATGCTTTAGCAACCTAGTTTATTTAAGAAGTGCCTGTGAAGTTGATATATGCACATGCATGATTTGATGATAATCACAAAAAGGGACTGTAGAGGTTATGTTAAATACCAAAGGTGTGTATGATGCTATTGCTTTAGTAACCTAGTTTATCTAAGAAGTGCCTGTGAAGTTGATATATGCACATGCATGATTTGATGATAATCACAAGAAGGGACTGTAGAGGTTATTTTAAATACCAAAGGTGTGTATGATGCTTTAGTAGCCTAGTTTATTTAAGAAGTGCCTGTGAAGTTGATATATGCTTTAGTAACCTAGTTTATTTAGGAAGTGCCTGTGAAGTTGATATATGTACATGCCTGATTTGATGATAATCACAAAAACTGACTGTAGAGGTTATGTTAAATAACAAAGGTGTGTATGATGCTATTGCTTTAGTAACCTAGTTTATCTAAGAAGTGCCGTTGAAGTTGATATATGCTTTAGTAACCTAGTTTATTTAAGAAGTGCCTGTGAAGTTGATATATGCACATGCATGATTTGATGATAATCACAAAAAGGGACAATAGAGGTTATGTTAAATAACAAAGGTGTGTATGATGCTATTGCTTTAGTAACCTAGTTTATTTAAGAAGTGCCTGTGAAGTTGATATATGTACATGCATGATTTGATGATAATCACAAAAAGGGACTGTAGAGGTTAGGTTAAATACCAAAAGTGTGTATGATGCTATTGCTTTAGTAACCTAGTTTATCTAAGAAGTGCCTGTGAAGTTGATATATGCTTTAGTAACCTAGTTTATCTAAGAAGTGCCTGTGAAGTGGATATATGTACATGCATGATTTGATGATAATCACAAAAAGGGACTGTAGAGGTTATGTTAAATACCAAAAGTGTGTATGATGCTGTTGCTTTAGTAACCTAGTTTATTTAAGAAGTGCCTGTGAAGTGTATATATGCACATGCATGATTTGATGATAATCACAAAAAGGGACTGTAGAGGTTATGTTAAATGCCAAAAGTGTGAGTGATGCTGTTGCTTTAGTAACCTAGTTTATTTAAGAAGTGCCTGTGAAGTTGATATATGCTTTAGTAACCTATTTTATTTAAGAAGTGCCTGTGAAGTTGATATATGCACATGCATGATTTGATGATAATCACAAAAAGGGACTGTAGAGGTTATGTTAAATACCAAAGGTGTGTATGATGCTATTGCTTTAGTAACCTAGTTTATCTAAGAAGTGCCTGTAAAGTTGATATATGCACATGCATGATTTGATGATAATCACAAAAAGGGACTGTAGAGGTTATGTTAAATACCAAAGGTGTGTATGATGCTATTGCTTTAGTTACCTAGTTTATCTAAGAAGTGCCTGTGAAGTTGATATATGTTTTAGTAACCTAGTTTATCTAAGAAGTGCCTGTGAAGTTGATATATGCTTTAGTAACCTAGTTTATCTAAGAAGTGCCTGTGAGGTTGATATATGCTTTAGTAACCTAGTTTATTTAAGAAGTGCCTGTGAAGTTGATATATGCACATGCATGATTTGATGATAATCACAAAAAGGGGCTGTAGAGGTTATGTTAAATACCAAAGGTGTGTATGATGCTGTTGCTTTAGTAACCTAGTTTATCTAAGAAGTGCCTGTGAAGTTGATATATGCTCTAGTAACCTAGTTTATTTAAGAAGTGCCTGTGAAGTTGATATATGCACATGCATGATTTGATGATAATCACAAAAAGGGACTGTAGAGGTTATGTTAAATACCAAAGGTGTGTATGATGCTATTGCTTTAGTAACCTATTTTATCTAAGAAGTGCCTGTGAAGTTGATATATGCACATGCATGATTTGATGATAATCACAAAAAGGGACTGTAGAGGTTATGTTAAATACCAAATGTGTGTATGATGTTGTTGCTTTAGTAACCTAGTTTATCTAAGAAGTGCCTGTGAAGTTGATATATGCACATGCATGATTTGATGATAATCACAAGAAGGGACTGTAGAGGTTATGTTAAATACCAAAGGTGTGTATGATGCTTTAGTAGCCTAGTTTATTTAAGAAGTGCCTGTGAAGTTGATATATGCTTTAGTAACCTAGTTTATTTAGGAAGTGCCTGTGAAGTTGATATATGTACATGCCTGATTTGATGATAATCACAAAAAGGGACTGTAGAGGTTATGTTAAATAACAAAGGTGTGTATGATGCTATTGCTTTAGTAACCTAGTTTATCTAAGAAGTGCCTGTGAAGTTGATATATGCACATGCATGATTTGATGATAATCACAAAAAGGGACAATAGAGGTTATGTTAAATAACAAAGGTGTGTATGATGCTATTGCTTTAGTAACCTAGTTTATTTAAGAAGTGCCTGTGAAGTTGATATATGTACATGCATGATTTGATGATAATCACAAAAAGGGACTGTAGAGGTTAGGTTAAATACCAAAGGTGTGTATGATGCTATTGCTTTAGTAACCTAGTTTATCTAAGAAGTGCCTGTGAAGTTGATATATGCTTTAGTAACCTAGTTTATCTAAGAAGTGCCTGTGAAGTTGATATATATAAATGCATGATTTGATGATAATCACAAAAAGGGACTGTAGAGGTTATGTTAAATACCAAAAGTGTGTATGATGCTGTTGCTTTAGTAATCTAGTTTATCTAAGAAGTGCCTGTGAAGTTGATATATGCTTTAGTAACCTATTTTATTTAAGAAGTGCCTGTGAAGTTGATATATGCACATGCATGATTTGATGATAATCACAAAAAGGGACTGTAGAGGTTATGTTAAATACCAAAGGTGTGTATGATGCTATTGCTTTAGTAATCTAGTTTATCTAAGAAGTGCCTGTGAAGTTGATATATGCTTTAGTAACCTATTTTATTTAAGAAGTGCCTGTGAAGTTGATATATGCACATGCATGATTTGATGATAATCACAAAAAGGGACTGTAGAGGTTATGTTAAATACCAAAGGTGTGTATGATGCTATTGCTTTAGTAATCTAGTTTATCTAAGAAGTGCCTGTGAAGTTGATATATGCTTTAGTAACCTATTTTATTTAAGAAATGCCTGTGAAGTTTATATATGCACATTCATGATTTGATGATAATCACAAAAAGGGACTGTAGAGGTTATGTTAAATACCAAAGGTGTGTATGATGCTATTGCTTTAGTAACCTATTTTATCTAAGAAGTGCCTGTGAAGTTGATATATGCACATGCATGATTTGATGATAATCACAAAAAGGGACTGTAGAGGTTATGTTAAATACCAAAGGTGTGTATGATGCTATTGCTTTAGTAACCTAGTTTATCTAAGAAGTGCCTGTGAAGTTGATATATGCACATGCATGATTTGATGATAATCACAAAAAGGGACTGTAGAGGTTATGTTAAATACCAAAGGTGTGTATGATGCTGTTGCTTTAGTAACCTAGTTTATCTAAGAAGTGCCTGTGAAGTTGATATATGCTTTAGTAACCTAGTTTATTTAAGAAGTGCCTGTGAAGTTGATATATGCACATGCATGATTTGATGATAATCACAAAAAGGGACTGTAGAGGTTATGTTAAATACCAAAGGTGTGTATGATGCTATTGCTTTAGTAATCTAGTTTATCTAAGAAGTGCCTGTGAAGTTGATATATGCTTTAGTAACCTATTTTATTTAGGAAGTGCCTGTGAAGTTGATATATGCACATGCATGATTTGATGATAATCACAAAAAGGGACTGTAGAGGTAATGTTAAATACCAAAGGTGTGTATGATGCTATTGCTTTAGTAATCTAGTTTATCTAAAGTTCCTGTGAAGTTGATATATGCTTTAGCAACCTAGTTTATTTAAGAAGTGCCTGTGAAGTTGATATATGCACATGCATGATTTGATGATAATCACAAAAAGGGACTGTAGAGGTTATGTTAAATACCAAAGGTGTGTATGATGCTATTGCTTTAGTAACCTAGTTTATCTAAGAAGTGCCTTTGAAGTTGATATATGCACATGCATGATTTGATGATAATCACAAGAAGGGACTGTAGAGGTTATGTTAAATACCAAAGGTGTGTATGATGCTTTAGTAGCCTAGTTTATTTAAGAAGTGCCTGTGAAGTTGATATATGCTTTAGTAACCTAGTTTATTTAGGAAGTGCCTGTGAAGTTGATATATGTACATGCCTGATTTGATGATAATCACAAAAACTGACTGTAGAGGTTATGTTAAATAACAAAGGTGTGTATGATGCTATTGCTTTAGTAACCTAGTTTATCTAAGAAGTGCCTGTGAAGTTGATATATGCTTTAGTAACCTAGTTTATTTAAGAAGTGCCTGTGAAGTTGATATATGCACATGCATGATTTGATGATAATCACAAAAAGGGACAATAGAGGTTATGTTAAATAACAAAGGTGTGTATGATGCCATTGCTTTAGTAACCTAGTTTATCTAAGAAGTGCCTGTGAAGTTGATATATGCACATGCATGATTTGATGATAATCACAAAAAGGGACAATAGAGGTTATGTTAAATAACAAAGGTGTGTATGATGCTATTGCTTTAGTAACCTAGTTTATTTAAGAAGTGCCTGTGAGGTTGATATATGTACATGCATGATTTGATGATAATCACAAAAAGGGACTGTAGAGGTTAGGTTAAATACCAAAATTGTGTATGATGCTATTGCTTTAGTAACCTAGTTTATCTAAGAAGTGCCTGTGAAGTTGATATATGCTTTAGTAACCTAGTTAATCTAAGAAGTGCCTGTGAAGTGGATATATGTACATGCATGATTTGATGATAATCACAAAAAGGGACTGTAGAGGTTATGTTAAATACCAAAAGTGTGTATGATGCTGTTGCTTTAGTAACCTAGTTTATTTAAGAAGTGCCTGTGAAGTGTATATATGCACATGCATGATTTGATGATAATCACAAAAAGGGACTGTAGAGGTTATGTTAAATGCCAAAAGTGTGAGTGATGCTGTTGCTTTAGTAACATAGTTTATTTAAGAAGTGCCTGTGAAGTTGATATATGCTTTAGTAACCTATTTTATTTAAGAAGTGCCTGTGAAGTTGATATATGCACATGCATGATTTGATGATAATCACAAAAAGGGACTGTAGAGGTTATGTTAAATACCAAAGGTGTGTATGATGCTATTGCTTTAGTAACCTAGTTTATCTAAGAAGTGCCTGTAAAGTTGATATATGCACATGCATGATTTGATGATAATCACAAAAAGGGACTGTAGAGGTTATGTTAAATACCAAAGGTGTGTATGATGCTATTGCTTTAGTTACCTAGTTTATCTAAGAAGTGCCTGTGAAGTTGATATATGTTTTAGTAACCTAGTTTATCTAAGAAGTGCCTGTGAAGTTGATATATGCTTTAGTAACCTAGTTTATCTAAGAAGTGCCTGTGAGGTTGATATATGCTTTAGTAACCTAGTTTATTTAAGAAGTGCCTGTGAAGTTGATATATGCACATGCATGATTTGATGATAATCACAAAAAGGGGCTGTAGAGGTTATGTTAAATACCAAAGGTGTGTATGATGCTGTTGCTTTAGTAACCTAGTTTATCTAAGAAGTGCCTGTGAAGTTGATATATGCTCTAGTAACCTAGTTTATTTAAGAAGTGCCTGTGAAGTTGATATATGCACATGCATGATTTGATGATAATCACAAAAAGGGACTGTAGAGGTTATGTTAAATACCAAAGGTGTGTATGATGCTATTGCTTTAGTAACCTATTTTATCTAAGAAGTGCCTGTGAAGTTGATATATGCACATGCATGATTTGATGATAATCACAAAAAGGGACTGTAGAGGTTATGTTAAATACCAAAGGTGTGTATGACGTTGTTGCTTTAGTAACCTAGTTTATCTAAGAAGTGCCTGTGAAGTTGATATATGCACATGCATGATTTGATGATAATCACAAGAAGGGACTGTAGAGGTTATGTTAAATACCAAAGGTGTGTATGATGCTTTAGTAGCCTAGTTTATTTAAGAAGTGCCTGTGAAGTTGATATATGCTTTAGTAACCTAGTTTATTTAGGAAGTGCCTGTGAAGTTGATATATGTACATGCCTGATTTGATGATAATCACAAAAAGGGACTGTAGAGGTTATGTTAAATAACAAAGGTGTGTATGATGCTATTGCTTTAGTAACCTAGTTTATCTAAGAAGTGCCTGTGAAGTTGATATATGCACATGCATGATTTGATGATAATCCCAAAAAGGGACAATAGAGGTTATGTTAAATAACAAAGGTGTGTATGATGCTATTGCTTTAGTAACCTAGTTTATTTAAGAAGTGCCTGTGAAGTTGATATATGTACATGCATGATTTGATGATAATCACAAAAAGGGACTGTAGAGGTTAGGTTAAATACCAAAGGTGTGTATGATGCTATTGCTTTAGTAACCTAGTTTATCTAAGAAGTGCCTGTGAAGTTGATATATGCTTTAGTAACCTAGTTTATCTAAGAAGTGCCTGTGAAGTTGATATATGTACATGCATGATTTGATGATAATCACAAAAAGGGACTGTAGAGGTTATGTTAAATACCAAAAGTGTGTATGATGCTGTTGCTTTAGTAACCTAGTTTATTTAAGAAGTGCCTGTGAAGTTGATATATGCACATGCATGATTTGATGATAATCACAAAAAGGGACTGTAGAGGTTATGTTAAATGCCAAAAGTGTGTATGATGCTGTTGCTTTAGTAACCTAGTTTATTTAAGAAGTGCCTGTGAAGTTGATATATGCTTTAGTAACCTATTTTATTTAAGAAGTGCCTGTGAAGTTGATATATGCACATGCATGATTTGATGATAATCACAAAAAGGGACTGTAGTGGTTATGTTAAATACCAAAGGTGTGTATGATGCTATTGCTTTAGTAACCTAGTTTATCTAAGAAGTGCCTGTGAAGTTGATATATGCTTTAGTAACCTAGTTTATTTAAGAAGTGCCTGTGAAGTTGATATATGCACATGCATGATTTGATGATAATCACAAAAAGGGACAATAGAGGTTATGTTAAATAACAAAGGTGTGTATGATGCTATTGCTTTAGTAACCTAGTTTATTTAAGAAGTGCCTGTGAAGTTGATATATGTACATGCATGATTTGATGATAATCACAAAAAGGGACTGTAGATGTTAGGTTAAATACCAAAGGTGTGTATGATGCTATTGCTTTAGTAACCTAGTTTATCTAAGAAGTGCCTGTGAAGTTGATATATGCTTTAGTAACCTAGTTTATTTAAGAAGTGCCTGTGAAGTTGATATATGCACATGCATGATTTGATGATAATCACAAAAAGGGACAATAGAGGTTATGTTAAATAACAAAGGTGTGTATGATGCTATTGCTTTAGTAACCTAGTTTATCTAAGAAGTGCCTGTGAAGTTGATATATGCACATGCATGATTTGATGATAATCACAAAAAGGGACAATAGAGGTTATGTTAAATAACAAAGGTGTGTATGATGCTATTGCTTTAGTAACCTAGTTTATTTAAGAAGTGCCTGTGAAGTTGATATATGTACATGCATGATTTGATGATAATCACAAAAAGGGACTGTAGAGGTTAGGTTAAATACCAAAGGTGTGTATGATGCTATTGCTTTAGTAACCTAGTTTATTTAAGAAGTGCCTGTGAAGTTGATATATGCTTTAGTAACCTAGTTTATCTAAGAAGTGCCTGTGAAGTTGATATATGTACATGCATGATTTGATGATAATCACAAAAAGGGACTGTAGAGGTTATGTTAAATACCAAAAGTGTGTATGATACTGTTGCTTTAGTAACCTAGTTTATTTAAGAAGTGCCTGTGAAGTGTATATATGCACATGCATGATTTGATGATAATCACAAAAAGTGACTGTAGAGGTTATGTTAAATGCCAAAAGTGTGAGTGATGCTGTTGCTTTAGTAACCTAGTTTATTTAAGAAGTGCCTGTGAAGTTGATATATGCTTTAGTAACCTATTTTATTTAAGAAGTGCCTGTGAAGTTGATATATGCACATGCATGATTTGATGATAATCACAAAAAGGGACTGTAGAGGTTATGTTAAATACCAAAGGTGTGTATGATGCTATTGCTTTAGTAACCTAGTTTATCTAAGAAGTGCCTGTGAAGTTGATATATGCTTTAGTAACCTAGTTTATTTAAGAAGTGCCTGTGAAGTTGATATATGCACATGCATGATTTGATGATAATCACAAAAAGGGACTGTAGAGGTTATGTTAAATACCAAAGGTGTGTATGATGCTATTGCTTTAGTAACCTAGTTTATCTAAGAAGTGCCTGTGAAGTTGATATATGCACATGCATGATTTGATGATAATCACAAAAAGGGACTGTAGAGGTTATGTTAAATGCCAAAGGTGTGTATGATGCTGTTGCTTTAGTAACCTAGTTTATCTAAGAAATGCCTGTAAAGTTGATATATGCTTTAGTAACCTAGTTTATTTAAGAAGTGCCTGTGAAGTTGATATATGCACATGCATGATTTGATGATAATCACAAAAAGGGACTGTAGAGGTTATGTTAAATAACAAAGGTGTGTATGATGCTATTGCTTTAGTAACCTAGTTTATCTAAGAAGTGCCTGTAAAGTTGATATATGCACCTGCATGATTTGATGATAATCACAAAAAGGGACTGTAGAGGTTATGTTAAATACCAAAGGTGTGTATGATGCTATTGCTTTAGTTACCTAGTTTATCTAAGAAGTGCCTGTGAATTTGATATATGTTTTAGTAACCTAGTTTATCTAAGAAGTGCCTGTGAAGTTGCTATATGCTTTAGTAACCTAGTTTATCTAAGAAGTGCCTGTGAGGTTGATATATGCTTTAGTAACCTAGTTTATTTAAGAAGTGCCTGTGAAGTTGATATATGCACATGCATGATTTGATGATAATCACAAAAAGGGGCTGTAGAGGTTATGTTAAATACCAAAGGTGTGTATGATGCTGTTGCTTTAGTAACCTAGTTTATCTAAGAAGTGCCTGTGAAGTTGATATATGCTCTAGTAACCTAGTTTATTTAAGAAGTGCCTGTGAAGTTGATATATGCACATGCATGATTTGATGATAATCACAAAAAGGGACTGTAGAGGTTATGTTAAATACCAAAGGTGTGTATGATGCTATTGCTTTAGTAACCTATTTTATCTAAGAAGTGCCTGTGAAGTTGATATATGCACATGCATGATTTGATGATAATCACAAAAAGGGACTGTAGAGGTTATGTTAAATACCAAAGGTGTGTATGATGTTGTTGCTTTAGTAACCTAGTTTATCTAAGAAGTGCCTGTGAAGTTGATATATGCACATGCATGATTTGATGATAATCACAAGAAGGGACTGTAGAGGTTATGTTAAATACCAAAGGTGTGTATGATGCTTTAGTAGCCTAGTTTATTTAAGAAGTGCCTGTGAAGTTGATATATGCTTTAGTAGCCTAGTTTATTTAGGAAGTGCCTGTGAAGTTGATATATATACATGCCTGATTTGATGATAATCACAAAAAGGGACTGTAGAGGTTATGTTAAATAACAAAGGTGTGTATGATGCTATTGCTTTAGTAACCTAGTTTATCTAAGAAGTGCCTGTGAAGTTGATATATGCACATGCATAATTTGATGATAATCACAAAAAGGGACAATAGAGGTTATGTTAAATAACAAAGGTGTGTATGATGCTATTGCTTTAGTAACCTAGTTTATTTAAGAAGTGCCTGTGAAGTTGATATATGTACATGCATGATTTGATGATAATCACAAAAAGGGACTGTAGAGGTTAGGTTAAATACCAAAGGTGTGTATGATGCTATTGCTTTAGTAACCTAGTTTATCTAAGAAGTGCCTGTGAAGTTGATATATGCTTTAGTAACCTAGTTTATCTAAGAAGTGCCTGTGAAGTTGATATATGTACATGCATGATTTGATGATAATCACAAAAAGGGACTGTAGAGGTTATGTTAAATACCAAAAGTGTGTATGATGCTGTTGCTTTAGTAACCTAGTTTATTTAAGAAGTGCCTGTGAAGTTGATATATGCACATGCATGATTTGATGATAATCACAAAAAGGGACTGTAGAGGTTATGTTAAATGCCAAAAGTGTGTATGATGCTGTTGCTTTAGTAACCTAGTTTATTTAAGAAGTGCCTGTGAAGTTGATATATGCTTTAGTAACCTATTTTATTTAAGAAGTGCCTGTGAAGTTGATATATGCATATGCATGATTTGATGATAATCACAAAAAGGGACTGTAGAGGTTATGTTAAATACCAAAGGTGTGTATGATGCTATTGCTTTAGTAACCTAGTTTATCTAAGAAGTGCCTATGAAGTTGATATATGCTTTAGTAACCTAGTTTATTTAAGAAGTGCCTGTGAAGTTGATATATGCACATGCATGATTTGATGATAATCACAAAAAGGGACTGTAGAGGTTATGTTAAATACCTAAGGTGTGTATGATGCTATTGCTTTAGTAACCTAGTTTATCTAAGAAGTGCCTGTGAAGTTGATATATGCACATGCATGATTTGATGATAATCACAAAAAGGGACTGTAGAGGTTATGTTAAATACCAAAGGTGTGTATGATGCTGTTGCTTTAGTAACCTAGTTTATCTAAGAAATGCATGTAAAGTTGATATATGCTTTAGTAACCTAGTTTATTTAAGAAGTGCCTGTGAAGTTGATATATGCACATGCATGATTTGATGATAATCACAAAAAGGGACTGTAGAGGTTATGTTAAATACCAAAGGTGTGTATGATGCTATTGCTTTAGTAACCTAGTTTATCTAAGAAGTGCCTGTAAAGTTGTTATATGCACATGCATGATTTGATGATAATCACAAAAAGGGACTGTAGAGGTTATGTTAAATACCAAAGGTGTGTATGATGCTGTTGCTTTAGTAACCTAGTTTATCTAAGAAGTGCCTGTGAAGTTGATATATGCTCTAGTAACCTAGTTTATTTAAGAAGTGCCTGTGAAGTTGATATATGCTTTAGTAACCTAGTTTATTTAAGAAGTGCCTGTGAGGTTGATATATGCTTTAGTAACCTAGTTTATTTAAGAAGTGCCTGTGAAGTTGATATATGCACATGCATGATTTGATGATAATCACAAAAAGGGGCTGTAGAGGTTATGTTAAATACCAAAGGTGTGTATGATGCTGTTGCTTTAGTAACCTAGTTTATCTAAGAAGTGCCTGTGAAGTTGATATATGCTCTAGTAACCTAGTTTATTTAAGAAGTGCCTGTGAAGTTGATATATGCTTTAGTAACCTAGTTTATTTAAGAAGTGCCTGTGAGGTTGATATATGCTTTAGTAACCTAGTTTATTTAAGAAGTGCCTGTGAAGTTGATATATGCACATGCATGATTTGATGATAATCACAAAAAGGGGCTGTAGAGGTTATGTTAAATACCAAAGGTGTGTATGATGCTGTTGCTTTAGTAACCTAGTTTATCTAAGAAGTGCCTGTGAAGTTGATATATGCTCTAGTAACCTAGTTTATTTAAGAAGTGCCTGTGAAGTTGATATATGCACATGCATGATTTGATGATAATCACAAAAAGGGACTGTAGAGGTTATGTTAAATACCAAAGGTGTGTATGATGCTATTGCTTTAGTAACCTATTTTATCTAAGAAGTGCCTGTGAAGTTGATATATGCACATGCATGATTTGATGATAATCACAAAAAGGGACTGTAGAGGTTATGTTAAATACCAAAGGTGTGTATGATGCTGTTGCTTTAGTAACTTAGTTTATCTAAGAAGTGCCTGTGAAGTTGATATATGCTTTAGTAACCTATTTTATTTAAGAAATGCCTGTGAAGTTGATATATGCACATTCATGATTTGATGATAATCACAAAAAGGGACTGTAGAAGTTATGTTAAATACCAAAGGTGTGTATGATGCTATTGCTTTAGTAACCTAGTTTATCTAAGAAGTGCCTGTGAAGTTGATATATGCACATGCATGATTTGATGATAATCACAAAAAGGGACTGTAGAGGTTATGTTAAATACCAAAAGTGTGTATGATGCTGTTGCTTTAGTAACATAGTTTATTTAAGAAGTGCCTGTGAAGTTGATATATGCTTTAGTAACCTATTTTATTTAAGAAGTGCCTGTGAAGTTGATATATGCACATGCATGATTTGATGATAATCACAAAAAGGGACTGTAGAGGTTATGTTAAATACCAAAGGTGTGTATGATGCTGTTGCTTTAGTAACCTAGTTTATCTAAGAAGTGCCTGTGAAGTTGATATATGCACATGCATGATTTGATGATAATCACAAAAAGGGACTGTAGAGGTTATGTTAAATACCAAAGGTGTGTATGATGCTATTGCTTTAGTAACCTAGTTTATTTAAGAAGTTCCTGTGAAGTTGATATATGCTTTAGTAACCCAGTTTATTTAAGAAGTGCCTGTGAAGTTGATATATGCACATGCATGATTTGATGATAATCACAAAAAGGGACTGTAGAGGTTATGTTAAATACCAAAGGTGTGTATGATGCTATTGCTTTAGTAACCTAGTTTATTTAAGAAGTTCCTGTGAAGTTGATATATGCTTTAGTAACCCAGTTTATTTAAGAAGTGCCTGTGAAGTTGATATATGCACATGCATGATTTGATGATAATCACAAAAAGGGACTGTAGAGGTTATGTTTCTTTTCTTTAAATATATAATTAGATAAGCGTAATGGTAAATAATAATGAAAATGGAATTATTATGTTAAAGGAGATGGGTATAAGATGGCAAAGATTTAATTATCTAGAAATACTGTACTTTGAGTTTCTATTTTTGATAAGAATGATTTACTGATTATTATAGGCTTAATGGCAAAATGTGATATAAACGGAATGATAACAGTGGCTGTGTTGAATGTAATAGGTGTAGGGTTATAAGTCATTACTTTATCTAACAATTCTGTATTTTCTTGAGTTTATATGATTTGATAGTCTTATGCTTGATGCAATGATAACAATAATGGCCAGTGATATATAAAGGGAATGATACTGCTGTAGTACTTATGCTGAATATAGTAGGTACATGATGTCACTACTTTAATAGCCTAATCTAGTAATACTATGCTGTCTTGAGCTTATTCTCTTTAAAATGCATGATTTAACAAGATAGTTATAATGGCTGTTGGTAAATGGTTTTGGTTGCCTTGATGTACTTTCCCTATTAAATTTAATCTAAATAGCCAGAATGTATTTAATTAGACCTTAAACAGGCTCACACCGACACCCCCCCCCCCCCACTCCACCCCCAAGCTGGAAGGGGTTGCTTCGCTTACCCGTAACTCAAAGGGGCCCCGCTAACCTGAATAGCCTAGGGCCCGGAGACTTCTTAACCCGGCCCTGCCTATACAGATCAGAATTAAACTGATAATAGACTACTGATGTGTTATGACCATATGAAAAACACCGTAACCTTTTGCTGTAATGCTCAGTAGGCTTACCAAAACGTAACTACTGGTCAGGGGATAGTTATTCTTAATGTCCTCCAATTCTATTTTTCACTCATGGTAGATATCAATTACCTCAAATCGCATAGCAGTGTTTATTTTAAACAAAGGATGAATAAAAGTCTGTATTACGATTGTGTTTATGGTAAGATCTATGAAACGATATGAAATGAGCACTGAAATCATTTGACAGGTAATTCTTTAGGGTTATGAAAACATTTGTTTATGACAAACTTTTATTCAGAAAGTCAACTAATAAAGTAGTAATCTAATGTAAGTACAGTATTAAGAACGAAGTTTTTTTTTTTTATCATGAAAATATTCAACCAATGACAAAACAATCACTTGATTAATTCAATACACGATATATATATATATATATATATATATATATATATATATATATATATATATATATATATATATATATATATATATATATATATATATATATAATATATATATATGCATATATATATATATATATATATATATATATATATATATATATATATATATATATATATATATATATATATATATATATATCTGTGTGTGTATGTACAGTATGTATGTATGTACAACAATAACAAATGCAGAGGGGTTTAGTCCTCAGCTGGACAAAGACCTCAGACCTGTCAATTCCTGTGTGTGGTTTGGTCATTTCTCATCCCCCACGCTGCCCCAATGTGAATTGGTGATGATGGGAGATTTTAGTCTGATCACTCACAGCAAACCAACCTAAATGGGTGACCCTGACTGGTAGTCTACTTCTTTGCTGATCATGGTGCTACACCAAACATTTCACTACGTTAAGGTATCCCCATTTTATATATATATATATATATATACACACACACATATATATATATATATATATATATATATATATATATATATATATATATATATATATATATATATATATATATATATATATAATATTGCATTCTCCGTTCTCATCATCTCTCTGTCTTTCTTCTATTTATCTTCAGCCCAACCTCGTGTGATATTTCATGCATTGTGGTAAGCAAGCATTGCAAATCCTGTGGTGTTCTTCTAATAAGGGCTGCATCAGTATACTCTAGGTCTGCTAAGTTCCTATCACCAATCCAGTCCAATACT
>NC_090734.1:113445194-113477694 GCF_036898095.1 Palaemon carinicauda | reverse complement strand
TTACGGGTCTATCGTGTACACCCTTCACTATAAGTCCCTAATAGTGTACTGTTCTTCGCAGGAATCAAGCAGCGGGTTTTATCACACTGCCCGCCACCACCACATGAAACTTAATTTCTTGTAATTGCTTTGCGTATTGCTTGAAGAAGACCCTCGAGGACTTCCATCCAGTATAAGTACGAAGACTTTCAAACAACATTGTTTGGAAGAAATTCAGAGACGAGGCAACTTTCCTCAGATCATGACCTGCGGGTGTACTGTCTGGATGCGCTCTGCGAATGAAGTAGGTGATTTTCGCCCTAATCTGTTTCAAGGATAACGTTGAACCAGAAGTCTCTCCCCTGAAAAGCTGACCTCCCTTAAAGTCTGAAATTCTACGAAGATAGACCTTTAGGCATTCCACTGGGCAGAGGGATGCTTCTTCCTTCAGAGGGCAGATTCTCCAGGGACCCCACCGTTTAGTGGGTAGCTCGTTCTTGGCGAGAAACGTCGGGTCCGGAAAGAGGTTCAGTTCTCCATTGTCTGTGAACTGAATGTGGCCATCATCCCTCGAGAGAGCCACTATTTCGCTAACTCTGGCTCCCGAGGCTAGTGCAAACAAGAATATCACCTTCTGAGTCAAGTCTTTCAGTGAGCAATCCTCATTATTCAGGGTTGATACTAAATGAAGAGCTTTGTCCAAAGACCATGAAATGGGCTTAGGAGGAGCTGCGGCCCGAAGTTTTGCGCAGGCTTTAGGGATCTTGTTAAAGATTTCGTTGGAAAAGTCTACCTGGAAGGCATAAAGTATTGGTCTGGCCAGGGCGGATTTACATGTAGTAATCGTATTGGCTGCTAAACCTTGTTCATGAAGATGGATGAAGAAGGACAAACAGAAGTCCGTAGAAATCTCCTTAGGTTTCTTCGCCTTGACAAAGGCCACCCATTTTTCCAGGAAGACTCATATTGTCTTCTTGTTGACTTTGACTTGTACTCTTCTAGGAAGTTGATACTGTCCCTAGAAATCCCAAACCGTTTCTTGACCGCTAAGGCAAGAAAATCATGAGATGAAGGTTCTGGGTTTTCACTGATGAAGCTGAGACAGTCAATTTCTGCACTTGCTGAGTCAGAACTGTGTCCGGCAACGGGATCAGTTTCAGGCGTAGTTCCATTACCAGGGGGAACCAAACGCTGTTGGGCCACTTGTGGGCCACTATTGCTGCCGTCCCCCGAAAGGATCTCAGCTTGTCGAGGACTTTCAGCAGAAGGTTGGTTGGAGGGAATAGGTAGATCTTGGACCATGTGTTCCAATCTATGGACATTGCATCCATCGCTTCCGCTAGAGGATCCTCGTACGGGGCTACATACCGGGGTAGCTTCTTGTTGTCGCTCGTTGCGAAGAGGTCTATCTGCAGTCCCGGAACTTTGCGTAAGATGAAGGAGAACGATCTTGCGTCTAGGGACCATTCTGACTCTATCGGTTTGGTTCTGGATAGAGCGTC
This sequence comes from Palaemon carinicauda, assembly GCF_036898095.1. Lineage (NCBI taxonomy): Eukaryota > Metazoa > Arthropoda > Malacostraca > Decapoda > Palaemonidae > Palaemon > Palaemon carinicauda. Next base: position 113,476,213 of record NC_090734.1, on the reverse strand, counting down.
CGCTGTCACATTGCGGAACCCTTGAAGGTGGACTGCTGACAAATGCCATCTCTTCTTCTCCGCTAAGCGGAGGATGGCTAGTATCACTTGATTTATGTGAGGCGATCTCGAGCCCTGTCGATTTAGGCATCTCATTATGACTTCGCTGTCTAGAACCAGACGTATGTAGATTGAGCAGCGGAGTTTCAGTTTCTTTATGGAAAGAAAAACTGCCATGGCTTCCAGGAAGTTTATGTGGAAGGTTTTGATGAGGGGAGACCAGGTTCCTTGGACTTTCCGATGGTGAGAGTGACCTCCCCACCCTTCTTTTGAGGCATCCGTGTGAACGGTGACTGACGGTGGAGGTGGTTGTAAGGGAACCTTGTTCTTTAGGTTCTTGGCCTCTGACTATGGCTTGAGTAGGGATCGCAGACGATTTGGTGTCGGTCTTTTTAGATCTCTTCGAGCGTTTGATGCGTATTTTCTCCAGACTCCTGATGCATCTTTTAATTGTGCTCTCAATACTGGATCTGTCACTGAGGCAAACTGGAGAGACCCCAACACTCTCTCCTGTTGCCTTCTTTGTGGTGAAATACTGGGGAAATTACAACCACATATGTTTACTTTTTTTAAACTGTAAACCCTCGTGCACCAACTTCGCACGAGGCCAAGTTACATAACTGAGAAACACACTTACGTAAAAGACATTTGCCGTTTACCTTACCTTTGATTCAAACTATATTTCTTGCACTAATTCTTTTGGGGGTGATGCCACACGGGTTCACAAAGACTCAATTAAAAAGTTTGACATATATTTAATATTTAAAGTACACAAACAAAAATCATCAGAGTTACGTTAAAGACCGAACATTAACATTAACACAAATGAACAAAATTTACGTTACTTGATAAAAATTAAGCAAATATCAAACGGGGTTACAGAGTTTTCTTATAAGAACATTGCTGCAATGATGCGATGGTTCACAAGGTGATGATGGCGGTCGGATTCAGGAGAATATCTTCTAATTACTTGCCTTTTGGAGTTAACGGCTCAAAGAGGCCTAGATTCACCTTTCAACCCTGGAAGAAAACTCAGGAGGAGTATATTGCATAGCACAGTTGTCAGATCTACAAAATTACAGGGTTATGTAACATAACATCAATTTAAAGATAAACATCAAGTGCTCTAATCGTAACCCAACATACACAAAAAAAAAGGGGTTTCGTCCAGAAGGCAAGTTTAAATTACTGGCATGTCCCCTTACAATAATCAAACAACATATATAATCTCCACAGGAAGAAGTTTGACAACAATGGGATGTTACGTCATTTTATCTGATCTAGATGGATAAAATTTGCAAGAAAGTTAGCTTATTACTTTAAATATTATTATACTAATTCATACAAACTCATTGATATAGTTAATATGATAAAACTATTTCTGCGGAGGAAAATAATCACATTTAAACATATATTCATAGAAACTGGGAAATACATTAGAAAACGAACACTCTTAAAACTAAGAATACTTTTATTCAAGGGGAATAAATGTCAATTTTTGACATTCTTGATATCCTTGCGGATCGAAGAAGGCTTCTGACAGATCCCGCTATCTCTTTCCGTTTCTGTGATGGAATGGACGCCCAGCCACTGAAACTTCTGAGCTGGAGACAGTCGGGATTTTTCCCGATTGATCTTGAATCCTAAGTGTTCCAGGAACTGGATCACTTCCATGGAGGCTTGCCTGCATTCTTCTTCGGATGCTGCCCACACCAGCCAGTCGTCCAGGTAGGCTACCACCTGGATTCCTTTTAGGCGTAGTTGATGAATGACTGCATTCGCAAGCTTGGTGAATACCCTTGGAACTATGTTTAGTCCAAAGGGCATGGCTCTGAAGACGTACTTTCTTCTTTGTAGTTTGAATCCCAGGTAGGGGGAAACTTGAAGGCTGATCGGAACGTGCCAGTACGCATCAGTCGTGTCTATGGAGACTGTGTATGCCCGTTTGGGCAACAGGGTCCTGATGTGTTGAAGCGTCAGCATTTTGAACTTGTAGTTCACTATGAACTTGTTGAGTGGTGACAAGTCCAGAATTACTCTGAGCTTTTCCGAGTCCTTCTTCGGAACACAAAATAGCCTTCCTTGGAATCTGACGGACTTCGCCTTCCGTATAACTCTTTTGTTCAAGAGTTCCTGAACATATTCTTCCAATATGGGGGTTGAGTGTTGGAAGAATTGAGGGAAGGTTGGTAGAGTTGAGCTCCAACTCCACCCTAGTCCGTTCTTGATTAGGCTGTGGGCCCAGGGATCGAAGGTCCAACGATCCCGGAAGTAGAAGAGTCTCCCTCCTACCGGTAGCATCTCACTTTGAGTGCTGGGAGGAGGATTTACCTCCTTGGCCATATCCACCCCTGTTGCCCCTACCTCTGGAGGGGCGTCTGGAGGAGCCTCGAAAGGATCCTCGAGACTTCGGCCGAAAGGTCGTAGACTGCCTTTCAAACACTGGGGTGAACACTGGTGACTGAGTCGCCAGGGTTTGGGGCACCAGTTGAAAGGTGGTGGGTGGTTGTGCCACCGTCTGGGGCACCGTGGCCACAGGAAGCTGCTGTTGCTGCTTAGGCCGAGAGGGCACTCTATGTCGCTTTGATTTATTTTTCGGCTGGGGACCCTCGTCAGCTGAAGATTTCCTCTTGGTGGACAAGCCCCACTTGGAAAGGAGGTTACTGTTTTCAGTGGTGGCTTTGTCTACGACCTCTTTGACCACTTCACTTGGGAAGAGGTCTTTTCCCCAGATGTTGGAAGCTATCAGCTTCCTGGGTTCGTGCCTCACCGCAGCCGAGGCGAACACGAACTCTCTACAAGCCCTTCTGGCTTTAATAAAGTTGTACAGGTCTTTAGTCACTGTCGCCAGATGGGCTTTGGCGAAGACCATGTACATGTCTGGTCTATCTGGGATGCTTGCCATTGTCTCCAGGCCAGTCTGTAGAGACAAGGAAGCAGCTAAGCGTTCTTTTGTCTCCTGCTCTCTACGCAGGAGAAAGTCCGACAGCTTGGGGAGGTCTTCGCCGAACTGTCGTCCGGCAATATCTGCCTCCAGCTTCCCGACTGTGAAGGTGTTGTGAACATCCTTCCAGTCCGCATCATCTGATGGAAAGGCTAGGGAGAAGGGTCTACACTCTTCGAGTGTAGGGCACGGTTTCCCTGCCTCGATTGCCTTTAAGGCTGCCTTGAGCCCTTTATCTATAAAGGGGAAGGCACGTTGAGGATCAGCAATGAAGGACGGGTGCTTCTGGCTGAGAGCCGGCACCTTAGAGCTAGTGAAGGCCCTCTCCTTTAAGGTGGTGGTCAATAAGGCCTGAGCCTTAGAGAGTTCAAGGACAATCATTTCCTTGGGCTCTGTCTCCTCTTTCCTCTTTGGACGCTGGTTCCGTCCTGAGATGGATGTAGCAGTCCTGGTAGGACCCTTTGCTGGGCCAGAATTCAATATCCTCTACTGGGACAGTACCCAGTTTATCTGAGAGGATCTTCCCGCCCGACATGGGCATGTGCTCTGTGTATCTCCAAGGGTTAACGTCAGAGAAGGCAGGGAGATCCTTAACGTTCAGCTTCTTCGGAGCTAAACGTGCTGCAACAAGTTGATGAATTTCGGTCCGAAAAGAGGCATCCTTCTCGGTCGATTTCTGTTGCATGTCTTGCACCATGGACAGCAACGAGTGCAAAGTACTCGTAATCGAATCCAGTTGGGGCGCAGTGGAGGAAGTAGTAGGCACTGGCTCATTTCCTATGGCCAATGACACCGAAATCGTATCGGCTTTCTCCAGTAGTGGTTCGGGTGGAACATCATCCGCCTGATCCAGCTCCTCCACTAGGAGATTGTTCTCCGTCTCCTCTGAGACAACTGACATGTTGTCCTCAAGTTGGATGTTCTCCAAGGCATCCGAAACGTCAGATTCTACTGGAATCTGAACAAGGGGAATCTCAGGTTGAGCCTGGGGAATGACCGCATCAAAGATGCCCTAGGGAAGAGACATGCCCTCATCCTTTCATTAGGAAGGTATGGGCCGGAGGCATTCTTCTGAAAACCCCTAACCCATTTACGCAGCTTCTCCCTTGCTGCGTCCCTTGACTCAGTCGACTTTTGGTCATCAAAAGCCTCGGTTACCAGGTTAATACAAACAGTACATTCCTGCGGGTCCCAATATTTGAGAGCCCCCTTGGTGACAGCGCAGCGAGCATGGGCCCTGCACATGTCGTGGCCGCAGAAGTTCTTACTGCGGACCCGGCAAAAACTATTCCCGCACTCGGGATGCTCCTCCTGTAAAGAAAGGAAAAGTCTATTAGTATTCGGTGAAATTCTCAAATTTCAACATACATAATATATTATATTAGCTTGGATAGGGTAAGATATAGTAAGAAAGACACCTACATGTGTTTCCTGTCCAGCCAATTGCTATGACCTCCAATATTGAAAACAGAATTCTTAAGAATCTTTAGGGGAAGATGATATCCTATGATATTAGTGTATCTTAACACAATCTTCCAGTTTCAATAATATGGATTAAGGACAATAATGGATCATATCCATTAAAGGAAGAGAGAATCACTCTCTTATATGTGATGGTCTCACAATAGGCTGCCCATGAAGCACCTTGTAGGTTGGAAAAACTTGGGCTACAGCACTGACTGTTTGGCAACAAGTTGTCAGACTTGTCAGGCTTCCCGGCACCTGCCGGGCCTGCCGGCATCTGCCAGCCTATACTGGGCTATTGAAGGCAAGTATTGTCTTCATAACATTGTGTGATAGGCCGCCGGCGGTTCTGCCGGAGGCGGCGGCTCTGCCGACTGCCGGCGGCGGTGGCACTGCCGGCCGGCAGTAGTATCCGCCTGCTGGCAGTAGTATCTGCCGGCTGCCGGCGGCGACGGCTCTGCCGGCCGGCAATGGCTCTGCCAGCTGTCGGCGGTGTCATGGATCTGCCGGCCGGCAGCCGAGGATCCTTCCTTCAAGGGGAACCAAGGCAGTCGGCGGCAGAGGACCAGGATTGGGTGGCCGGCTGCCGGCCGGCTACTCAGCGGCCGGCAGTCGGTACCCGAATGTCCAATATCTTTGGCCCAGTATGAAAGTACAAGAGAAAGAAAGGATGGAGGAAGGCAAGGGTTCAGCCTTGCCGGCCTACATCCAGAATGAGGGTTCAAGTGGAAGGGGGAATTAAATTCGGGCTTCCACCCAACCATATCCCAGTCATGAGGGATAAGGGAAGGCAGTCCAAGGGAGGACCGATGAACACTCTAAAGAATATGAGGACACCCGCTGGCAGCCGGCCTAGCCGGCGGCCGATAGGGAGCCTCAGGCCAGTCGTACAAGAACCCTAGGGTCAACGTAGAATGACGGCCAGGAGGGTGATGGATCATTCAACACGAAAGGGATAGCGGGGAGGGGTAGGTGTCCTAAAGTTAAGGTAATGTCCGAAGGCATTACCCAACTTAGAGGATTCTGTTCTCGTAAAGTAACCTCAGATAGGGGAAGTCATTTCCCCAGGTTGGGTTAGTCAAGGGAGAGGGTACCAGAGACCCTAGGCAATGAAGAAATCCTTTCTTCGGTCTAGGGACTACTGGCACAGGACTGTCTGCTAGGCCAGGGAAGGGAGAATTGTCATACAAAACTCCCAAGTATGGCCTAGGGAGGTCTAGCCTCCTGAAAGGGAAGTCATTTCACCAAGACAGGGAGATGCCTAACACAGACTAATACTCTGATGTCCCGTCCTAAACTCAAAACCGACTCAGTGGTTAGGAGAAAGAAAACGGAACGTCTCAATAAAACTTTGTCAGAACTCTGTTCACAGGAAAGAAAACTGAGAATAGCCTAGGCTAATCAGAGGGAAGGGGATTGCTCTTAAATCTCCTAGGAGATTGGTATCAACTTAAAAGGTATAGGAAGTGTCAGTCTCCCCTTAAAAGGCAATACAAGAGCAATGGGGACATGTATGAAAGTATTCTAAAGCCCCTAGGCTAGTAGCCTAGGAGCATTGAGAATCGATCACCGAAACTCTGTATACTATCTTGGAAGAGAAAAGCATAATTAAGTAATATCAAACAAGTGTAAAAAATTTGCCTGTGCTTCAATACAACTTTACCAAGATGGTTATATCATACATGAAGTGTGAGGGTGCCTAGGCTAGGAAGCCTAGCACTCATGAGGCTCGTTCAGAATAGCCAAATTCACGACAACAAAGACATAATATAAGAATCCCTAGCTAAAAATCTAAATAGCTAAAGTTATTAAAGCGTATAAATGCTGGGAAAAAGTCGTTCTGGCTAACTAAATGAACAGAAGAACGACCGCGTCACTGACGCCAACCGTCTGGCAGCAGCTCTTGTTACGTTAATTACGATCTCAATCGAAAAGCAAAACTGGCAAGAGCTTACATTTACACAAGATAAAGATATTTTTGGGCTCAAGCCATGGCGTCCTGATGGAAGGTTCCTTTTTGGTAGCTTCCTTGGGTATAAGACTACTAAGATATTCCCAGAGAATTTAACCACAGGTTATCACAGAATTCTAACTTCTGGAGCGAGTATCTCAAAGGTTTCCCCTTAAGACATCGTAATACAACAGGGGACGCGCATGTCTGAACGCGCCACATAGCTATCTTCACCCCGAACAGAGTTAATGCTTCGGTGTGTAAGGACTGAGAATAGCTGGGAGCCGTTCCACAGCTAATATCACTCGTGGCTACTACTGATACTCGAGACGTAAACAAACGGACGCCATTGCTCTAATGACGTCACGCCCGTCTCCATCCTTTGTTTAGTAGCTGCCCTACTTAGACGGATTTTCCCTGTGTTAACTTTATCGTTTTGCATCTTCGCTATGTCGTTACCTTCAGCCTCGCCTTCTTCTGGAAAGTTGAGTACAAGGTTCCAGTATTGTTTAATTAAGCTCTGGCCGTAAAGTAAATATTACTTTTCGAGATAATTGCTGTTTTGTGGCAGAGCTGTGCCTCTACCGGACCCGCCATTTTATGGCGTCGTTGTTGTTATGCATGTCTTATTTAGTTAGCCACAACAACGTTTCCGGCATTATATACTAATCGAATACATTAGTTTATTTAGTCTTCATAGCTAGGAACTTTTATATCGTGTTTAGACGCTTTTTATCGGTCATCGATTGACCTCATACCAGTCGGCTACTATAGCCCCCAGGCCAGGAGCCTACATACAAGTGTTCATGCATGATTTATTAGTGATCCTAGACTAGTTATGAAGATAGTGGCATTATTTTACAATACTTTTGACAGTGATGCAAATGTTTTCGCCTTCAGGGACCATATAGGGGATAGGCTAGTCAGTGACTCTTTCTAGCCTAACCTAATGTTAGGACCCCTATATGCTTCCTTCATCCCCTGCCTTGGCATTCCCTCTATTTAGCCTTGATTCCTTTTCTGAGTAAAGGGATTAATTGTCTAATAGAGTATATATCGCCTCTCTGTCCCCCCTAAAGGAATGAACCCCCTTTAGGGTTGCGTCCGAGAGTGAGGTTAGGCTAGCCTACCTCTATGGCTAGGATAGTCTATGACTTTCCTGCGATAGCGATATGTCTTCTTCCTTTCCTAGTTCAGGACTTTTAGCCCTGCTCTAGGTTAGGTTAGGAAGGTTTCTCTGTTCCATGCTAAAACTGTACTCTTGCACCGTTTTAGCTGATCTGCCTGATCTTAGGTTAGGGAGTGTCCTCCCTTTCCTTAGTGGCCGCTCTGGTACAGAAACCCTTCCTGGGAAGACTTCTCTCTTCTCCCTCCCCACCTATCTCTTGTATAGCCTAGCCTATGCTTAGGTTAGTTTATACCCATCTGTCCCCTGTCCTACAACTCCTCCTTAGGGTGGAATAGTAGGGCTACCTGAGCTTCCTTGTGCAGTCCGCTCTGGTACACATACCTTCATAGTGTCCTATAAGGTTAGTTACTAGTATAGTTCTGCATATGGGAGTCTCCCCCCCCCCTTGGGTGTACCCTAGCCCTCCCTTGGGCTACCTTGCTCCCGGTCCCTAGTGACCCCTGCTCATGGATGTTAGAGCCTGCCTCTATCATGGGTACACCCCCTCAGGGAGGGGGAGGGATGTTTGGAATCCTGACGGTACTTCCTACATCACTTCCCCCCTCCCCCCTCTCTCTCTCCCTATCCGGGTGCCGGTCTCTTGCCGCCTCTACTGTCGGCAATACCTGCCTCCTATTTGGTGACTCTCCCTAACCTTGCCGCCAGCCCCCCGTGTACCGAGGGACTGCCGGCTGCCGCCGGCTACTACCGGCGGCTCTCCTCCTCCTAGCTTGTCGTCCGCTTGCCGGTCGACCGCCGGAGTGCCGGCATATACTGCCGGCAACCCGATACAACCTTTACCATCCTTATCCCAGTCACCAACCTGGCATCCTCCGACTGCCGGATCCGCCGCTCCCTGCCGGCGTGCCGCTGTTGTGCCGGCGGCCGCCATCCTGGTATTTGACTGACTTTGAACATTGTCTGTCCTAATGCCAGAATCTATGCTGGAGCGAGCTCCGGCATGCCGGCGGCTTGCCGGATGCCCCGGAGGCGTCAAGAATACTTGCACCCCCTTACTGTAGCTATCATAAGACTATGATAGCCCTATATCGCAAACAGATAAGCTGCTTCTGCTGTTAAGATCAGTACCTAGTACTGCTCTATTAGTGATCATGCTGTCTCTTTGCATTCTTCTAATTCCAGCATGCTATGTGCATCTTAGCACGGCTGGTTGCCAGAAGCAGTTACCTCTTAAATGAGGCCTTCTGGCCCTTAACTGGGAACCGAATGAATTCGGTCCCAATCTTGTCCTTGGTTTTTTCCATGGAATTCCAAAATACTTGGAATTATAGGAAACTATATCCAGTGCCCTCGGTCACTCGGATTATCCAGGGACCAAGCTTATGGTAACCAGCCGGGCGAGATGCATGGAGCATGTTCTCCTTTACTATTTTCATTCTCTATGCATCACACCTTCTTTAAGTTAAAATTAATGATTAATATTAACTTAGTTTAAGAGCCATTCTTATGACTCCCCCATACTCATTTTCTCTTTCTTCCACAGGAGGAGCAGATGAAGTGTGATTTCGCCTTCTGCGCTGTGAAACGCCCGCAGTTTTACGGGCATACGGCTTGCAGGACTCACGCCCCTTGTGCAGACAAGAAAGGGGATTTGAAGTTTTGGAATCCACTGGATTGTACGGTCTGCCAGGCTCACCTAGTTGAGGCCTTCCATAACCCTCCTTCAGCGGAGGTTAGAGACATTTCTCGTGAAAAGCTGCGCAAGTGGGTGCGTGGCTTCCAGAAAAATGCTACCGGACCGTACCTGGCCACCGAAGAACTGAGGTCACTATTGTTCCCTAAGGCCTCCCCTGACTCAGTGGTACCCAAAGATGTGATCCCCACTGTCCAAATTACGGTGGAACCTGATGTGGTCATGGCTCAGTCCATGCACGAGTGTCGTTTGGATTCCGAAGATGACGAACAGATTTCGGACGTCTCGGAAGACACGGAGAAGACGCTTATGGCTCAAGGAGCCGAAGATGACGAAGACAAGGTGGAGTACACCGAGTCGGAGCTAGGAGCTGCTCCCTCGTCCATCCCCCCTCCTACTCCTACACCGACGGAAATGTCTATTCCGTCTACCTCCTCGACTCCGGATCCTTCTTCTTCTACTCAAGAACTGATCCGGCTGATTAGAGCCGTCATGGACGACAGGCTGAAGGAGAACCAGGAGTCCATCAGGTCGATGATAGGATCCAGAGAGCCGAAGAAGATTTCGGTCAAGGATCTCCCCGCTTGCTCTCATGCCAACCCGTGGAGGTATGCAGAGCATATGGTTATTGCGACCGGCAGGATCTTTGTCAGTGATAAGATCGGCACGGTCCCTTTGGAAGATGTGGAGTTCTTCCCAAGCTTTGAGGCCTACCCGGACTGTTACGTCCGGCTTCGTTCCGAACCTGCCTCGAAGGAAGAGACCGAACCTAAGGAAGAGATAGTGTTCGATCTCGCAAAGGCCCAGGCTATGTTAGCCTCCGCATTCAAGAGTAGAGGCTTTACCTGCTCTAAGCTTCCGGCATTGAGCAAGAAGCACCCTACTTACGTTGCACCTGATACTGCGGTTCTTCCATTCTTGGAAAAGGCCTTAGCTGCATGCCTTAAAGCGGCGGAAGAAGGGAAACCCTGCCCTGCACTGGAGGAGTGCAGACCCTTCTCCATCGTGACCCCCCCTGACGCTCGACACTGGAAAGATGTTCAGCATACTTTCGTCGTGGGAAGGCTCGATCCTGACGTCGCCGGACGTCAGTTTAATGAAGACCTCCCTAAGCTCAACGATCACCTCCTTCGCCGGGAACAAGACACGAAGGAGAGGCTTGCGGCATCTCTTTCTCATCAAGTCCAACTGGAAGTTATGGCCTGTGACACTAGAGTACCAGATCACTACATGGTACTCTCCAAATCCCACTTACTAACGGTAATGAAGGACTTGTACCACTTCATAAAGGCTCGAAGAGCCTGTCGTGAATTCGTGTTTGCCGGTGCCACCGTGAAACACGAACCCCGGAGGCTGATTTCCTCCAACATCTGGGGAAAGCACCTGTTTCCTTCTGACCTTGTGAAGGAAATAACTGACAGAGCCGCCACGGAGAATAGGAACCTTCTCCACAAGTGGGGCATGTCCAGAAAAAGGAAACCCTCTCAGGACGACGGACCTCAGCCTAAGAGAAAACCTCAGAAGTCAAAACCCCAGCAACGTCAGCAAAGACGTCAGTTTCCGGGACCCGCTACCTCCCAAGTGGTTGCCCAACCACAACAGACCTTTCAATTGGTCCCCCAACCGGTGTTGTCACAGTCACCGGTCTTCACCCCTGCCTTTGAGCAACCATCAACTACCTTTCATGCCAAAGGTAGAGGCTCATTCAGGGGTGCAAGCAAAGACGCATCTCGCCGTCCCTCCAGAGGTAGAGGAGGAAAGGGAGCTAGCGGCCGAGGCAGCAAGTCCTCGGGACACCAGAAGCAATGAAGTGCTTCCGGTGGGAGGAAGACTCCGCCAATTCCAGGATCGTTGGACCTTCGATCCCTGGGCACACAGCATCATCAAGAACGGTCTAGGCTGGAGTTGGACGCAACCACCCCCAATCTTCCAGCAGTTCTTCCAGCAATCAACCCCCCTTCTGGAAGAATATGTTCTAGACCTCTTGAACAAGAAGGTGATAAGGAAGGTAAAGTCCACCAGGTTCCAAGGGAGACTGTTTTGTGTTCCCAAGAAGGACTCAGACAAACTCAGAGTCATTCTGGACTTATCCCCCCTCAACAAGTTCATAGAGAACAACAAATTCAAGATGCTGACGCTTCAACAAATAAGGACCCTTCTGCCTCAAGGTTCCTACACGGTCTCTATAGACCTGGCGGATGCCTACTGGCACATTCCAATGAACCATCACGCTTCCTCCTACCTAGGATTTCGACTCCAAAGGAAAAGCCGCCTTCCGGGCCATGCCCTTCGGCCTCAATGTGGCCCCTCGGATCTTCACAAAACTGGCGGATGCCATAGTACAACAGCTCCGCCTAAGAAACGTCCAGGTGATGGCCTACCTCGACGACTGGCTAGTCTGGGCTCCATCGCCCGAAGAGTGTGCAAAGTCTTGCAACGAAGTTACCCAGTACCTAGAACACCTGGGATTCAAGATCAACGAGAAAAAATCTCGCCTCTCTCCAGCTCAGAAGTTTCAGTGGTTGGGAATCCACTGGAATCTTCAGTCACACCGCCTTTCCATCCCCCAGAAGAAAAGGAAGGAAATAGCAGGGTCTGTCAAGCGACTACTGAAATCCAAACGCATTTCAAGACGACAGCAGGAACGAGTTCTAGGCTCTCTACAATTCGCCTCAGTGACAAACCCAGTGCTTCGTGCACAGCTAAAGGATGCCGCGGGAGTCTGGAGACGCTCGGCATCCATCGCTCGAACAGACCTCAAGAGACGGCTTCCAAACAGACTACGACGCCTCCTAAAGCCGTGGTCGGAAGAAAACGCCCTGAAAAGGTCCATTCCTCTCCAACACCCTCCTCCATCACTCAACATCCACACGGATGCCTCACTGGAAGGTTGGGGAGGTCACTCCCACCAGAAACAGGTTCAAGGTACCTGGTCTCCACCATTCAAGACGTTCCACATAAACATCTTGGAGGCCATGGCGGTCCTTCTAACTCTGAAGAAGTTATCCCCGCCGCCCTCGATCCACATCCGTCTAACCCTAGACAACTCGGTGGTAGTTCGTTGTCTCAATCGCCAAGGCTCAAGATCGCCCCAGATAAATCAGGTGCTTCTCCCAATCTTCCGTCTGGCAGAGAAGAAGAAGTGGCACCTGTCTGCAGTTCACCTACAAGGATTCCGCAATGTGACAGCGGATGCTCTATCTCGGACAAACCCGATTAGAGTCGGAATGGTCTCTAGACGCAAGATCGTTCTCCTTCATCTCTCACCAATTCCCAGAACTTCAGATAGATCTCTTTGCAACGAGCGACAACAATCAACTTCCTCTGTACGTAGCCCCGTACGAGGACCCCAAAGCAGAAGCAGTGGACGCCATGTCACTGGACTGGAACAGGTGGTCCAAGATCTACCTGTTCCCTCCCACCAACCTTCTGTTGAAAGTCCTCTCCAAACTGAGAACCTTCAAAGGGACAGCGGCCCTAGTGGCTCCCAAGTGGCCCCGGAGCAACTGGTACCCCCTGGTCCTGGAACTGCAGCCCAAGCTGATCCCTCTCCCGGGCCCAGTTCTCTCTCAACAAGTACAGAAGTCGACTGTCTTCGCTTCATCATCGAAAATCAAGGACCTTCATCTCATGATTTTCTCTCCCTTGCCGCAAAGAAGAGGTTTGGGATCTCGAAGAAAAGTCTAGACTTCCTAGAGGAATACAAGACCGAATCCACGAGACGGCACTATGAATCATCCTGGAGGAAATGGGTCTCCTTTGTCAAGGCAAAAAAATCCTAAAGAAATCACAATTGATTTCTGTATGTCCTTCTTCATTCACCTTCATGGACAAGGATTAGCAGCCAATACGATTTCAACCTGCAAATCGGCCTTGGCTAGACCAATTCTATATGCTTTCCAAATTGATCTGTCCAACGACATCTTCAACAAACTACCAAAAGCATGTGCTCGCCTACGTCCAGCACCCCCTCCGAAACCGATCTCCTGGTCACTAGACAAGGTACTCCATTTCGCCTCCAACTTGGACAATGATTCATGCCCCCTCAAGGATCTGACTCAGAAAGTTATATTTTTATTTGCTCTCGCCTCGGGAGCTCGAGTCAGCGAAATAGTGGCATTATCAAGAGAAGAAGGACACATCCTGTTTACCGATTCAGGAGAAGTGACCCTCTCCCCTGATCCGACGTTTCTCGCTAAAAATGAATTACCCACCAAAAGATGGGGCCCTTGGAGAATATGCCCCCTGAAGGAGGATGTCTCTCTATGTCCAGTAGAGAGTCTCAAGGTCTATCTTCGCAGAACTTCGAACTTTGGTGGAGGCCAACTCTTCAAAGGAGAAACATCGGGCAGCGACCTGTCACTGAAACAATTAAGAGCGAAAATCACCTACTTCATTCGCAGAGCGGATCCGAACAGTACACCCGCTGGTCATGATCCTAGAAAAGTGGCATCTTCTCTGAATTTCTTTCAGAGCATGGACTTTGAAAGCCTTAAAAACTTCACGGGCTGGAAGTCCTCGCGAGTTTTCTTTAAACATTATGCGAAACAAGTGCACGAAGTCAAACATTTTGTGGTAGCCGCAGGTAGTGTTATGAAACCTGCACCTAACTCTGCATAGAACAGTGAGTTACTTGGGACTCTAACTCCTCGGGTGCCTATGTTGACCCTCGCGTGATACGTAGTGATTTCAAAAACACTTAGTGCTTTTTCATAGACTGTTCTTCTCCCAGGTGAAATGTCATAGTCGTCACATGAGTGCCGCATGCCTAGAGCATGATGTGTTTTATTTTAATAGACTGACGTTCCTCTGGAACGAGTGCCTACTAATAATTTGAAATTCCCTTTCAGATTCAAGAGCAAGTGTTTCATGACTATGTACATTATAATTTATTGTAAATAACCTTTACAATTTTATTGCATTTCCTTAACATGTTCTGCAATTGTGAAATAAAATTTCTATTTTATTACTTGTGCATCTCAATCCGCTCCTACTTATACTATGAAATACATGACTGTCATAGTTTTATTATCCCCTTCCTCTTATGTCGATGAAGATGACTAAGGGTTCAACCCTTATCATATACTCACTTCTGCAATGTAATATTCCTACACGAATACTTACTTACATCATACCTTAGAGACCAGACGACTCTCTATTCACATACAGTGCCTAACCACCACTTGTCTGCCTTTGTGAATGTTCCTATATGAATGCCACCCATTCAGTCTTGTCTCCGAGTTCTTCATGTTCTCCCAGCAAGGTGAGTAGCCCTTCGATGACCACTTTGATCTTCGGCATGGTCCGTTGGGACTTCGCTGCCAGGGGGGGCAGGAAGTTTCTTCCAATCGGTTCTCCTATTGAGGTTACTATGCTTATTCTGTCAAAGCCCTAGGCACTTACACTACAAGGGGAAAATCTACCACGAAACATTGATTCTCTGGTACTCTTCCATCAGGACGCCATGGCTTGAGCCCAAAAAACGGATTTTGAGCGAAGCGAAAATCTATTTTTGGGTGAGATAGCCATGGCGTCCTGATGGACCCTCCCTGCTACTTCGTCAGTTTATCAGGTCCCACCCTGCGCTGCTGTATCATGGTGATCGGCAAGCAACTGGCTTCAGGATGAGGACGGACGTGACGTCATTTAGCAATGCGCCCGATAGTTTACGTCTCGAGTACCAAAAGTAGCCACGGACGAGATTAGCTGTGGAACAGCTCCCCAGCTATTCTCCGTCCCTCCATATCGAAGTGTTAACTCTGTATGGGGTGCAGATAGCTATGTGGCGCGTTAATACATGCGTCCCCTGTTGATATACGATGTCTTAAAGGGAAACCTTTAGGATACTCGCTCCAGAAGTTAGAATTCTGTGATAACCTGTGGTTAAATTCTCTGGGAATATCTTAGTAGTTATATACCCAAGAAAGCTACCAAAAAGGAACCTTCCATCAGGACGCCATGGCTATCTCACCCAAAAATGGTCATGTCTAGTCGAGACACTCTCATGACGTCTTCTATACTCATTTTTTTGGGCTCAAGCCATGTCGTCCTGATGGAAGGTTCCTTCAGTAGCTTCCTAGGGTATATTTAACTACAGTGGATATTCCCAGAGAATTAAACTAAAGGTTATCACAGAATTCTAACTTCTGGTGCGAGTACCCTAAAGGTTTCCCTCTAGGATATTGTATATCAACAGGGAACGCATGTATTAACACGCCACATAGCTATCTGCACCCCATATAAAGTTAACACTTCGATATGGAACAGTGGCTGAGTAACTGAGGAGCCGTTCTTTTATGTATGACTTTGGTAGGAAGTTATATTAACCATAATAATTACCTGGAACATAGATGAAGAATTATTAGTAATTATTTCTCAGTTGATCCCATCTTTGTCGTCAATTTTTCTTGGTGGGATTTAATAATATTTTGGTATTCTTAAAATACACGTTTAATGATATATGTGACTACATGGCTCTTTGACAGCTGACTCCTAAATGTGTGTGAGGCGTCATGCACAATCTGACAAAACCAAAACATTGCTAAACAAAAGAGCATCGCTCTGAAAAGACTTAAATCCTACTCCAGTACAACACTATAAAGAATCACATCCTATCTCTGAGGTAATCAACAAATGTTTGAATCCTAATACCAAAACAAATCATTACACTTATGTACAAAGCATAACATGTTTTATTCATGCAATATGATGCAATGTTGCGCAATACCTGCAACACTTGAAATAATATAGTACATTATTACAATAATACATAACACGTTCCAAAGTTACTCTCATCCGTGGCTACTTTTGGTACTCGAGACATAAACAAACGGGCGCCATTGCTAAATGACGTCACATCCGTCCTCATCCTTTCGCCTGTAGCTTCTACGTTAAGTCGGATTTTTCCCAAGTGACTCTTTTATCTGCTTACATCGCCGTAATGTCGCAACCTTCAGCCTCGCCTTCTTCTGGAAAGTTGAGTACCAGGTCCTAGTATTGTTTAAATAAGCTCTGGCCATACAGTAACTTCTAATTTTCTTAAAATATCGTGTTTTGTGGCGGAGCTGTGCCGATACCGGACGCGCCATGACGGCGTCGCTGTTCACGTTGCATGCCTTATTTAGTTAGCCAGAACAGCCTTCTCCGGTCCCTTTAACTAATTAATAATATTAGTTATTTAGTCTTCATAACTAGGAAATCATTATATCGTGTTTTAGCGCTCATTAGACTACGGTCGCTGTTCGACCCCATACTAGATCGCTAGCTTAGCCCCTAGGCTTGACAGCCTAGTGCTCTTTCATGCATGATATATATTTGTGTTTCTAAGTTAAGTTATGAAGATTTTGGCATTATTAAACATACTAGTTACTGTGATGTAAGTGTTTTCGCCTTCGGGGACCATACAAGGGACTGAGTTGGTTATGTACCAACCCCCTCCTAACCTAATGTAGGAACCCTTGTATGCTCCCTATTCCCCTTGCCTGCGGGTAATTCCCTCTGGGTAGCCTTGCTTTCCCTTCTCTATAGGGAAAATCTTGTCTACACCCAGAGTATTTATCTCTTCTCAGCCTACCGTAAGGGAATGAACCCCCCTTAGGGTCGCGCCTGAGACATTAGGAAGGGCTCTGCCCTTTCCCAGTTGCACTTGGTTGGGTTACCCTTCCTCCCTGCAACTAGCGATGTGTCTTTCAGACTTAACTAGCCTAGGAGTTGGTCCTCCTAACCTAGGTTAAGCTCTGGGGGCAGACTCTGTCTTATTATAGTTTGGGACAGTACATTAGTACTGTACTTGATCTGGGCTACCTATCCTAGGTTAGGGAGCGTTCTCCCTTGCCTTGGTGGCCGCTCTCATACAGAGGCTACCCAATTAAGAAAGACCCCTACTTCTCCCTCCCCACTGTATCCCTTTGGTGTAGGCCTGCCTACACACCCCTGTCCTCGGTCCTACAACTCCTCCCTTGGGTGGAGTGGTAGGGCTAACCTTGTTCCCCTGCTGAGCTGGCCGCTCTGGTACACATACCCTTCATAGCATTCTATAAGGGTGGTTTCCGGCGGCGGTCCTGCCGGCGGGGGTTCTGCCGGCGGAGGATTCCCGCTCTTTGAGTGCTCTCTATCCCTCCCTTGGGCTACCTCAGGCTCCTTGCCGTCTGCCGGCCCACTGCCGCCGGATGTTAGGAGTACCTACTCCTATCATGAGTGCACTCTCTCCGGAGGGATGCCGGAGGGGTATGCGATATTACCCCCCCCCCCCATCCCTCCTTACCTTTTTCTCTCTCTATCATGGTGCCGGTCCCTTGCCGTCTCTACTGCCGGCGATAACCGCCACTACCTCAGGTGACCTCTATTCATAAGATACCTTCCCCCCCTAAGACGTCAGCCTACCGAGTGCCGGAGGCTGCCGTCTTCCGTCGGCATACCGCCGAAGTCCCACCCCTTATGTTTACCTAGCGACAGCCGGCCGACTTTCGGAGTCTGCCGCCCACATGCCGGAATTGATTGCCGGCAATCTAGGTATCCACCCTTTATATATATATAGATCTTATGAATTGAACTAAGGTTCACCATGCCGTCAGCCTCCGGCTGCCGGAGCCCGCCGCCTCTGCCGGCGATCCGCCGCTGTGCCAGCGGTCGCCACTGTGGTATTGTCCATCTTGGTTGCTCAGTGTGTCTTCCTTGATGTCTTCCACCCTGCAGGACCGGCCTCCGGTGTGCCGTCGGTTTGCCAGAGCTCCCTCATGAGACGCTAAGGGACATGTACCCCTTCCCTGGCTACCGGCAACATGCCAGCAGTCAATATGATGCAGCCAGATAGCCTGGCCACCTACATATAGGTATTGTTATACTAACTAAAATAGTGGCTATGCTGTTTGATTGCACATTACAACATTTCCAGCATATTCTGTGTATCTCAGTGCAGTCGATTGCCGGAACCTACATTTTACTATGGGGTTTATCCTATTTTCCCCTCTCCCCCAAGGCTCTGAGTGGTCTCAGATCCTTGTACACTCTGCGGACAATTCCTTTTTAAGAAGCCTAGCTTGGCTCATCCATACGGATTTTCCTCATTTGCGACCCTCGGGTCCAAAGGAATTGTCTACGGATAAGGTTACAGTAACCGGCTGGGCGGGATTCACAAGTATGTGTCTATCTACTTCCTTTCTTGCTCATTAATCTTGAACATTAATATGTTATTATAGATTAAGTTATTCTTAATTCTAGAGTAATGTAAGTCATTCTTATGCCTTCCATGTACTCATGATCTCTTTCTTTTACAGGAGGAGTATATGAAGTGCGAAAGCAACTTCTGCAGAGTGAAGCACCCGGACTTCTACGGGCACAAGGCGTGCCGGACCCATGCCCCCTGCGCCGCCAAGAAAGGCGACCTTAAATTTTGGGACCCACAGAACTGTTCAGTCTGCAAGAGTCTTCTAGACGAGGCGTTCAACGATCCTCCTACCACGGAGGTAAGGGACATCGCTAGAGAGAAGCTGCGCAAATGGGTGCGTGGCTTCCAAAAGAACGTCACGGGACCGTATCTTCCCAATGAAGACTTGAGGGCTTTGCTTTTTCCAAAAGCATTCAAGGACTCGGTGGTCCCTCGAGAACAGATTCCCACCGTCCAAATAGTGGTTGAACCCGACATCGTCATGGCACAGTCCATGCGTGAGTGCCATCTTGATTCTGGCAACGTGGAACGTATGTCGGAGGTGTCTGAAGAGACGGAGAAGAACCTCATGGGCGAGGAGCTCGACTATGAGGAAGATCAGGTGGAATACCCTGACTCGGAGAACGAGGTCGCTCCAGCTCCCCCAGCAACTCCAGCGCCATCCGAGGAACCTGTTCCTTTGACTTCTGCTACCCCGAACCCTCTTCCATCGGTCACTCAAGAGGTCTTCAAAATGCTTGAAGCCCTCATGGACAAGAAGCTGCGCGAGACCCAGGAACAATTCTGGACGACTCTTGTTGGCTTCAAACAACCGAAGAAGATTTTGGTTAAGGACCTCCCCACCTGCTCGGAAGCCAACCCTTGGAGATACGCCGAGCATATGCCAATCACTACTGGCAAAATCTAAATTAGTGAAAGGGTTGGCTCTATTCTGTTGGAAGAAGTGGAGTTCTTCCCGAACTTCGAGGCTCATCCGGACTGTTACGTCCGGCTCAGGTCCGAACCAGCCTCAAAAGAAGAGACGAAACCAAAGGAAGTGATAGTGTTCGATCTCGCGAAAGCCCAAGCTATGCTAGCTCAGGCGGTGAAGAGCCGGGGTTTCACAAACTCAAAGATGCCAGCGCTGAGCAAGAGGCATCCAACCTTCGTTGCTCCAGCTACTGCGACCTTCCCCTTCATTGAAAAGGCCTTCCAAGCGGTCATGAAGGCTGTGGAGGAAGGGAAACCTTGCCCTGCATTGGAGGAGTGCAAACCCTTCTCCCTTACTCTTCCCCCCGATGATAGGTACTGGAAAGACGTCCAGTTGACCTTCACGGTAGGAAAGCTAGAACCTGATGTGGCCGGCCATCAATTCAACGAGGACCTCCCACGGTTGAACGATCATCTCCTACGTAGGGAACAGGATACTAAGGAGAGACTCGCCGCTTCGCTGTTCCATCAGGTACAGCTAGAACTCATGGCCGGGGACACCAGAGTCCCGGACTTTTACATGGTCCTTGCTAAGTCGCACCTGGCGACTGTGACTAAGGATCTATACAGTTTCGCTAGGGCTCGTAGAGCCTGTAGTTAATTCGTTTTCGCCAGTGCAACAGTGAAACACGAACCCCGGAGACTGATTTCCTCCAACATCTGGGGCAAACATCTCTTCCCGTCTACCTTGGTGAAAGAGATAGTGGACAAAGCTGCTACGGAGAACAGGAACCTTCTCCATAAGTGGGGCATGCCCCACAAGAGGAAGTCCTCTCAGGATGATGGCCCTCAGCCTAAGAGGAAATACTCAAAACCCAGACCCCAGCAACGTCAACCAAGACGACAGTTTCCGGGTCCCGCTACTCCCCAAGTGGCTACGCAGCCACAACAGACCTTTCAATTGGTCCCCCAGCCGGTGGTGTCGCAGTCACCGGTCTTCACCCCTGCCTATGATCAACACTCGACTACCTTTCGTCCCAGAGGTAGGGGCTCAGGCAGAGGCTCCGGCAGAGATTCTTCTCGCTGTCCCTCCATTGGAAGAGGAGGAAGGGGAGTTAGCGGCCGAGGTGGCAAACCCTCGGGACACCAGAAGCAATGAAATGCTTCCGGTGGGAGAAAGACTCCGCCAATTCCAGGATCGTTGGACCTTCGATCCTTGGGCACACAGCATCGTCAAGAAAGGACTGGGCTGGAGCTGGATTCAGCCACCCCCATCATTCCAGCAATTCTTCCAACAGTCTACCTCCCTCCTGGAAGAATATGTCCTGGAACTCTTGAACAAGAAGGTGGTCAGGAGGGTAAAGTCAACCAGGTTCCAAGGGAGACTCTTTTGTGTTCCTAAGAAAGACTCAGACAAACTCAGAGTCATTCTAGACTTGTCCCCTCTTAACAAGTTCATTGCGAACAACAAATTCAAGATGCTGACTCTGCAACAAATAAGGACCCTTCTGCCTCACAGGGCCTACACGGTCTCCATAGACCTGGCGGATGCCTACTGGCACATTCCAATGAATCACTACGCTTCCTCCTACCTAGGATTTCGACTCCAAAGGAAATGTTACGCCTTCAGGGCCATGCCCTTCGGGCTCAACGTGGCTCCACGGATCTTCACCAAGCTGGCAGACGCAATCGTCCAACAGCTACGTCTTCAGGGCGTCCAAGTGATGGCCTACCTAGACGATTGGCTAGTCTGGTCGACATCGCCCGAAGATTGTGTGAGAGCCTGCAACAAAGTCACCCAGTTCCTAGAGCATCTGGGCTTCAAGATAAATGCAGAAAAATCTCGCCTCTCTCCAGCTCAGAAGTTCCAATGCTTGGGAATCCATTGGGACCTTCAGTCACACCGCCTTTCCATTCCACAGAAGAAAAGGAAGGAAATAGCAGGGTCTGTCAGAAGGCTTCTAAAATCCAAACGGATCTCAAGACGACAGCAGGAACAAGTTCTCGGCTCTCTACAGTTCACCTCTGTGACAAACCCAGTGCTTCGCGCACAGCTAAAGGATGCCGCTGGGGTCTGGAGAATATTCGCATCCATCGCTCGAAGAGACCTCAAGAGACGGCTTCCGAACAGACTTCGCTTACTTTTAAAGCCATGGTCAGAAGCAAAGGCCCTGAAAAGGACCATCCTTCTTCAACACCCACCTCCATCGATCAACATCCACACGGACGCTTCACTGGAGAGTTGGGGAGGTCACTCCCACCAACAGCAGGTTCAAGGAACATGGTCTCCGCTATTCAAGACGTTTCACATCAACATCTTGGAGGCCATGGCAGTTCTTCTCACCCTGAAGAAACTCTCCCCGCCTCCCTTGATCCACATCCGTCTGACTCTGGACAACTCGGTGGTAGTCATATGTCTCAATTGTCAGGGCTCGAGATCGCCCCAGATAAATCAGGTGCTTCTCCCGATCTTTCGTTTGGCAGAAAGGAAGAAATGGCACCTGTCTGCAGTTCACCTACAAGGATTCCGCAACGTGACGGCGGACGCTCTATCGAGGACAAGCCCAATAGAGTCGGAATGGTCTCTAGACGCAAGATCATTCTCCTTCATCTCTCACTAAGTCCCGGAACGTCAGATCGATCTCTTCGCGACGAGCGACAACAATCAACTTCCTCGATATGTGGCCCCGTACGAGGACCCCAAGGCAGAAGCGGTGGACGCCATGTCCCTGGATTGGAACAGATGGTCCAGGATATACCTGTTCCCTCCTCTCAACCTTCTGCTGAAAGTCCTATCCAAACTGAGAACCTTCAAAGGGACAGCAGCCCTAGTGGCTCCCAAGTGGCCCCGAAGCAATTGGTATCCCCTGGTCCTGGAGCTACAGCCCACGCTGATCCCCCTACCGGGCCCAGTTCTCTCTCAACAAGTACAGAAGTCGACTGTCTTCGCTTCATCACTGAAAGTCAGGGACCTTCATCTCATGATTTTCTCTCCTTAGCCGCAAAGAAAAGGTTTGGGATCTCGAAGAAAAGCTTAGACTTCCTCGAGGAGTACAAGATAGAGTCTACCAGAAGGTAGTACGAATCTTCCTGGAAAAAGTGGGTTTCCTTCGTCAAGGCAAAAAATCCTACGGAAATCACCATTGATTTTTGTATGTCCTTCTTCATTCACCTTCATGGACAAGGCTTAGCGGCCAACAAGATTTCCACTTGTAAATCGGCTTTGACTAGACCACTCCTATACACCTTCCAGATTGATCTGTCCAGTGATATCTTCAATAAACTGCCAAAGGCATGCGCTAGACTAGGAAATTGCTCCCCCAGTTCGAATCTAAATTTCTCCCTTTCACTTTTTCTTTTTCTCAATATTACTTCGACCTTATCCTAATTTCATAAACTTTCTTTCGTATTGCTTTCCAAACTCTATGAGAAAAATTTCCCTCATTATATATGTGTATATATCATGTACATATATATTTATTATTATTATTTTTTTTTTCCTATGGCTTGGATGTTTCTACATCCATTGTAGCCCCAGCGGGGATGTTCATACATCCTTTATTGCTGCTTGCTTTGATGAGTGGGAGGAGGTATCACGGTTGGGAGGTGTTTGCATTCAAAGCTATATGTGAGAGTATTGGATGATTTCAGCCATCCTGAAGATGGTTTGGACCTTTTTGGCAGAACTATTCTAAAGTGTTGGGTCTTCGGAATCCAGGGGGATCCAATGCTTGTGATAGGACTCTCGGCTTTTAGCCGGAAGCCTGTCATTACAGATATGGGGAGGATGATTCCATAGTTTCTTGGTCTCAGTCCTAACAGGCGGGTTCAGCTTACACCTGTGCCTCTATATCTGTTTTGATGCTATCCTTCGGGTAGGGTATGGAGTGGACCATCTGGGAAGTATACTCTCATTGTGCCGATAGTGGAGAGTGCAAATTTCCTTTCTGACGTGTGATGGCCTAACATTCTCGAGCAGGTACATCAAACTAACCCTTTTCTCTCTCTCTCATCTAATGGATTCTTCAAGTAACGAACCCCCATCCCCTGGATACGCTGACTCTCCCCCGGCACTGTTGACGACCTCTGCTAATTCAATTAAGGAAAATTCTGTTGACGACCTAGGAACAAAAAAGGACCCCTCTACTAATGTTTTAAAACCAATTAAGTCGGGTAACAAAGGGAAACTAAGAATCCTTCATGTTACCCAAATTCCAATAAATACTGATTATGATATGATATATAAAGCATTTAGATGCTATGGAGGGATAAAAGAAATTAGAATGAAACTTGAAAATGAAAAATGGCATTCATGGATAACTTATAATAATATTTCAACGCAATATGTAACATCAATGATATCAAAATTAATAACTTGAATGTCATGGGTGCCCTATGTGATAAGATACCAAACAGTTTGGATGTATATAGACCTGCTGACTGGTTTGAGAAAGATATCGATTTAACTATGCTCTCCCAAAGAAAGCCAAAACCACCAATGTGGCTTGTTGCTGAACCCAAAGGGAGTAATGGGAATTATTTTAAAATTAGCAAACTTATTCAGAAAAAGGTAGGAACCATTGCACCAGGTGATATATCTCGCTTTGGGAAAAATAGCTTCTTAATCCATGCAAAATCATACACGCAATCAGTTATACTGTCTAACCTTAAGACAAACAGTGATGAGGATATGTTAGATGTCAAACCCCACCTAAACTTTAGTTACGGAAGGGGAGTAGTCTTCAATAAAGAGCTATATGAATTTACAGAAGAGGAAATACTAGCCATGTGCCCATTAACAGTGTGGAAAGTGCACAAGATTCCTGAGACGTCAATGATTATCCTTACTTTCCAGGATGCTGATGTGCCTTTCCACATCGATATTGAAAATGAAAGAACAAAAGTTCGACCTTTTAAACAAAAACCCTTACAATGTTTCAAGTGTTTCAAATTTGGACATCCTTCTAAAGTTTGTAAAAATGAAAAAATGTGTAGCATGCTCCAAACCTTATCATGGAGAGTGTACACTTGAGCCCAGCTGTTTGAACTGCAATTCAAACCATAAATCCACTGACAAGAGCTGCGAGATTTATAAGTTTGAAGAAGCAGCCCTCAACAAATCCAGTGTAGAACACATAAGTGTAGGACATGCCAAAAGACTACTGAAAAAACCAAACAGCTATGCAAAGGCACTGAAATCAAGAGAAAATATACCACAGGAGACATCGAACCCACATAGTGCTGCCAGTAACTCCAAGAAAAGAAATACATCATCTAATGACAGTAAAGTTTTGCGTGACAAGGTAAGCATATTGCCTTCCAAGGCTTTGCCACTGTGTATTAAAACTCCGGCGCTGCCCACTTCTATACAAACTTCATCCCCCATTACCAGCATTAGTACTAACCTCTCTCAGGCCATGTCCTTGCCTGATTTGATGGAAGTTCCACCCG
Source organism: Palaemon carinicauda (assembly GCF_036898095.1). Taxonomy (NCBI): domain Eukaryota; kingdom Metazoa; phylum Arthropoda; class Malacostraca; order Decapoda; family Palaemonidae; genus Palaemon; species Palaemon carinicauda. Next base: position 113,451,467 of record NC_090734.1, on the reverse strand, counting down.
AAACAAAGTTACCAGGTGCACCTGTGGTAGGGAAGGTGCAAAAACCTGGTAGATCCTCACCACCGATAAATAGGAAAAGAGAGAGACCTCCATCTCTCTCTCCATCCTCCATTAGAAACGTTAAGGTTATGACATCAAATAAATTTGATGTTTTGTCTGTTGATGTTTCTAATGAACCAGAACATAAACTGAATAAATCAGAAATTCAAGTTGAGGTCCACCATCCACCTCAACAAATAGATCAAAAGGATACAAAGAAAAACACAAACGTAAAACCCAACATAACATGACCACCTCTGAAAAAACCTACAGGTAATAATGTTAGATTAAAACTGCTAATGGGAAGACCTCATCCAAGATGTCTTCCAGAAATAATCCATAGTTTTCTCCTCCATTTTGCAATGGAACTGTCAGGGTTTGAGGGCGAAATATGAAGAACTTAAGCTCCTAATTCATGAACATTCCCCCATAATTGTATGTCTACAGGAAAGTATGCTTGATTCTAACACTCCTAGTCCTCGAGAGTATGTTAGCTATAGAACACCATATAATCAACAAGCAGGGACCCATGGCGGAAGTCTTATGTACATTCGTCGAGATGTTCCCCAAATACCTATGTCTATACGTACAACCCTGCAGGCAGTGGTTGTACAAATTGATATAGGGAGAAAATATACAATATGCTCTCTGTTCTTACCTCCTAATGATGATATTTTATATGATGATTTAGCAGAGGTCATTCAACAACTCCCTCAACCTTTTCTCTTACTGGGAGATATGAATGGTAGACATCCTTTATGGGGTGATGTTTTGGCCAACACAAGGGGCAATATTATCTCATCAATTGTGGAGAATGAGGATGTGGGACTCCTTAATACAGGAGAGCCCACGCACTTCCATGTTCAGACAGGTACTTTGTCATGCATTGACCTTTCAATTACAAGCTCCAACTGCCTTCTTGATTTTGATTGGAGGACATTAGATGATTGGCATACTAGTGATCATGCACATTATAAACACCAACAAGGGTCCGCCTTTGCAAAGATCACCACGTTGGAATCTAGACAAGGCTGACTGGGTTAAATTTTGTGAGCTAAGTGAAATCGAAGGGAGAGCAGAACAGTTTGAAAGTATTGATGATGCCATAGACCTACTGAATGGAACTCTTCATACAGCAGGAATCAATTCGATTCCCATAACCACAGGACTATTCAAAAGACGACCAGTCCCGTGGTGGTCCTCGGAATTAACAGCCTTGCACAGAGCCACCAGAAAATCCCTGACTAGATTGCTTAGATGCCGTACTGATGAAAATTTGATATCATACAAAAAATGTAGAGCACAGTTCCGTCGTGCCATGAAAGAAGCTAGACACCAATCTTGGGTGGCTTTTGTTTCCTCCATTAACAGTAGAACACCACCATCTTCTGTGTGGAGAAAAATAAAAAAAATTGCAGGAAAATTTACCCCAAACCCACCACCAGTGTTGAAAGTGAATGGTCAGTTTGTGACTGAAGGAAAGGAAATTAGCAATGCCCTGGCTGACCATTTTTCAAATGTATCGTGCAAGAGTGTAGCAGCTCCTGGTCACCAGTACAGGAGCATTGAAGAAAAGAAAATTTTAAATTTTGCAACAGGAAGGGAAGAATCGTATAATTCTCCTTTTACTGAAAGAGAACTTGATTCCGCACTCGCTACTTGCAACGATACAGCTCCTGGACCCGATGGAATTCCATATGCAATGGTTAAACATGTACATTTTAATACAAAGTTATTTATTTTAAGTATTATTAATAGAATATGGCATGATCATAGTTACCCAAGTGTTTGGGAACTAGCCATTATTTTAGCCTTTTTAAAACCCGGTAAGGACAAGTTTTTAACAGCAAGCTATTGACCTATTGCATTGACTTCGTTTTTATGTAAAATCATGGAGAAGATGGTCAATGTAAGGTTGATGAGGTACCTTGAAAAGAAGGGTATTTTATCACTGATTCAATGTGGATTCAGAAAAATGCGCTCAATAACTGATGTGTTAATAAGACTTGAGTCCTCTATTTGTGAAGCCTTTGGTTCCAAACAGCACCATGTTACAGTATTTTTTGACCTTGAAAAGGCATATGATACCACATGGAGATATGGTATACTTAAAACCATTCATGAAATCGGATTGAGAGGGGAGCTGCCACTATTTTTCAGGCATTTCTTTCACATAGAGTTTTTCAAGTGAGAGTTGGGGAAGCTCTATCAGAGAGTAAGTGCCAGGAAGAAGGAGTTCCTCAGGGTAGTGTGATAAGTGTAACCCTTTTTGCACTAGCGATTAATGGGATATCCTCAGCAATTCCCCAGGATGTTCTCTCAACATTATTTGTGGATGATCTCTCCATTTCATTTGCTAGAGCCAGAATGGCAATGGTTGAGAGAAAAATCCAACTCTCTATTGATAAAATTATCCAGTGGGCTGACATGAATGGATTTAAGTTCTCGACAAGTAAAACTACCATTGTCCATTTTTGTCGTATCCGGGGAGTACATCCAGACCCGGATATATACATTAAAGGTCAACGGATACCATGTGCAAGTGAAGCTAAATTTTTAGGTTTGATATTTGATTGTAGGCTTACATGGGTTTCTCACTTAAAAGTGTTAAAAGCTAAATGTGTTGAAGCTCTGAATATCTTAAAAGTATTGTCCCATACATCATGGGGGGCAGACCGCAATACTATTTTAAAATTATACAAGGCCTTGATTTTTTCCAAAATTAGTTATGGATGTGAAATATATTCTTCAGCTACCCCAAGCCGGTTAAAAATATTAGACTCGATACATCATGCAGGTATTTGATTGTCTACAGGAGCTTTTAAAACCTCGCCTATCCCAAGTCTCCTTGTTGATGCTGGAGAGTTACCTCTAGACCTTTACCGAATGTCTTCCATTATTCGGTATTGGTTTAGATTGCAAAGACTTCCTAACTCTCTAGCCTTTCAGACTGCAAGCCTTGTAAGACACGCATTATACTTTGAGTTGCACCCAAAATCTCCTCAACCTTATGGCTTTCGGGTGAAACGATTATTAAATAGTCTGGATATATTTAGAAATAAGGTACTTCCATTCAAGGTATCATCAATGCCTCCATGGAAGTTACCAGAGATATCTTTTTGTAAATATTTTATTGGAGATAAGAAGAATATGTCAGACCTAGAAGCCAGGTCTCTTTTTAATGAACATGTTAAAGAACATAGAGGATCAACTTTTATCTATAATGATGGCTCCAAATCTGATGCTGGCGTTGGATTTGGAGTACATAGTAATGGTTTTAATTGTAGAGGTGCACTTCCTCTGACCGCTTCCATATCTACTGCCGAACTGTTTGGCATATTAACCGCTATTGAGAAAATAGCGTTGGAGAAGGAGGGTAATTTTACAATTTTTAGTGATGCAAGGAGTGTCCTTCAAGCTATAGAAGTTTTTAATTCTAATAACCCTCTAGTTTTAAAGATTTTAGAATGGCTTTTTATTATTGGATGGAGAAGTGCTTGCCCACTGGCTAGGTCTATGATTTGGGAAGGGGGCCTGGGGGCTCACCCCTTGTTAGGTCTGTGACCTGGAAACTAGTAGGTTAGGTTAGGTAGGTTTACTAGGTTCTGTTGCCTTTTCAAATTCACGAAAGTGTTAAATAATTACGTTTTCCCCCGTTTTCTCCCACCCTAAGTCCCAGGTTCCCACCTGTGTCCGCCAGAAAGGAGGGGGATAACGGAAGAACGGTTTATTTGTTGTAGAATTAAAGGTAAAATTCGTTGAAAGCACAATATTTACTTTAGGAATAGTAGTTTTTCTGTTGGAAGTGTATTTTGTGTGGTTTTATAATGTTACCAGGTAGTGCATTGTGCATCTTATCAGATGATAATACACCATGGCACTCACAAAGTAACATCATGGGTAGATTCTCCTAACCTAACTTGAGATGCTCTGTTGTTGGCAGTGCCATCATGGAACTGTAGGTACAGTATTACTGTATTTAAAGATTTTTCACCCACTGGGTCACCCACCCCATGAAATTTGCTTTTAGTATTATTGTATGCGATTAATGCATACAATGCAACGTAGGTAGTAGGTTGTCCAGGGCACCAGCCGCCCGTTGAGATACTACCACTAGAGAGGTATTGGATCTTTTGACTGGCCAGAGCATAATGCATTGGATCCCTCTCTCTGGTTACGGCTTATTTTTTCTTTGCCCACACTTACACAGAATAGTCTGGCCTATTCTTTTCATATTCTCGTCTTTCCTCATACACCCGACAACAATGAGATACTTAACACTTCTTCATCCAAGGGGTTAATTACTGTAGCCCTCTGGCTGTGACATAATGCCTCAGTGATTTATAGAATTTAATTTATAATAGAAATAATCACATATAGCGGCTATAATTTCTTTTGGTCAGATTAGGAATTCAGATAAGTGCTAAGCCTTATTACAGCAAGGAGTTTGTAATAAGGTATTTTGGGCTCAAGCCATGGCGTCCTGATGGAAGGTTCCTTTTTGGTAGCTTCCTTGGGTAAATAACTACTAGATATTCCCAGAGAATTTAACCACAGGTTATCACAGAATTCTAACTTCTGGAGCGAGTATCCTAAAGGTTTCCCTTTAAGACATCGTATATCAACAGGGGACGCATGTATTAACGCGCCACATAGCTATCTGCACCCCACATAGAGTTAACACTTCGATGTGTAGGGGCGGAGAATAGCTGGGGAGCCGTTCCACAGCTAATCTCGTCCGTGGCTACTTTTGGTACTCGAGATGTAAACAAACGGGCGCCATTGCTAAATGACGTCACGTCCGTCTCCATCCTTCGCATAGTAGCTTGCCTTACTAAGATGGATTTTCCCTGTGCTTTTTTCATCGACTTGCATCTTAGCCATGTCTCTACCCTCGGCTTCGCCTTCTTCTGGAAAGTTGAGTACCAGGTTCCAGTATTGTTTAAATAAGCTCTGACCGTAAAGTAACTTTTACTTTTCGAGAGATTTAATGCTTTTTGGCAGAGCTGTGCTGCTACCAGACACGCAATTTTATGGCGTCGCTGTTGTCTTGCATGCATTATTTACCTAGCCTGAACAGCTTATTCAGGCCTTATTAACTAATCGATACTATTAGTTATTTAGTCTTCATAGCTAGGAACTTCATATATCGTGTTTTGACGCTCTTTTATCGGTCATCGCCTGACCCCATACTAGATCGCTAGCCTAGCCCCTAGGCCAGAGTGCCTATCATCAGTGTTCATGCATGATATATTACAGTGATCCTAGGTTAAGTTATGAAGATAGTGGCATTATTTTATGATACTGTTTACTGTGATGCAAGTGTTTTCGCCTTCAGGGACCATATAGGGGATAGGTTTGATAGTGTGCCTTTCTAACCTAACCTAACCTAAATGTAGGACCCCTATATGCTCCCTTCACCCCCTGCCTTAGGGCATTCCCTCTGTGTAGCCTTGCTCCCCCTACCACGTAAGGGGATCAAGCTCATACCAGAGTACCTATCACTTCTCTGTCCTCCCTAAGGGAATGATCCCCCCTTAGGGTTGCGTCCGAGAATGAGGAACGGCCTGCCCTTCCTCAATTGCTGAGGCTAGGTTACCTGACCTTCCTTGCAATTGCGATACATCTTCCAACCTTCCTGGTTCAGGGTGTAACATCCCTGCTCTAGGTTAGGCCTTGGGGGGAGCTAGTTCTGTGCCTTGCTTGAAACGGTACCCATGCACCGTTCTCAGCCAGGCTGCCTACCTTAGGCTAGGGAGCGTCCTCCCTTCCTTGGTGGCCGCTTTGGTACAGAGCCTCCCCTATGGAAGACCCTTCTTCTTCTCCCCTCCCCACCTATCCCTTGTATGGCCTAGCCTATACTTAGGTTGGCCTATACCCACCTGTCCCCTGTCCTACAACTCCTCCTTAGGGTGGAGTGACAGGGCTACCTTGAGTCCCTGTGTGCAGTCCGCTCTGGTACATATACCCTTCATAGTGTCCTATGAGGTTAGCCACTGGATGCGTTTTGTCCGCAGGGGTTCTCCCCCCCTCTTGGGGGTTCCCTAGCCCTCCCTTGGGCTACTCTGGCTCCTGGCCGCCTGTGGCCCCCTGCCACTGGGTGATAGGACTAGCCCCTATCACGGGTTCACCCATTCAGGTGGGATGCCTTGGGGTTCGTGTCCGTACCCCTACATCCCTCCTTCTGTCTCTTTCACCGTCCTGGTGCCGGTCCCTTGCCGCCTCTACTGTCGG